>NC_039271.1:9242196-9287809 GCF_003368295.1 Carassius auratus
ATGGATCGTTGATCGCACACTCAAATAAAGCGATATTTTTGTAGCGCAAAATAAAATATCTCCTTCTAAAGTGCATAAATGCCTTTACAGCTTACTAAGGCTCAGAGTAAATTCAAAAAAGCTGTGACTGGTTGGGCTTTCCTAATAAAATTCCCATGGCTGCAACTAGATCTACATCAGTGGATGCTATAAGGAACCATACCATTATGCTGAAATTCGGCGTTTCTCATTGTGCCCTGGATTCTGTTGGCAGGTGGAGGGCCAGCAGCTTTGTGACGGTGGCTGGTCTGTTGTTTTTGCAATGGCTTGGGTTGTTTTGGACTGGCGGAGTAGTCTGCCGCCTCCTCCTCAGAGCAGGCCTCTTCACGCATGGGAAGTGGATCTACAGTGGTCAGGCCAGCGGCTGGCGAGGAATGTGGCAAGCTTCCACTCTCAGCCTTTGTAATACAATAGAATTTGAAATCTGAAGACATATTGTATGACATAATACTGCACACTTGACCTAGGAATCATGTACCTTACTGTGTGGCCTCTGTGGAGAGCCGTCTATATGTTTGTAAGGAGAGTAAGGTTTTCCTAAAGGTGGCTCACTCCTCCTTACTCTCCTGGAGGAATGCTTGATCTTCGGAGGAGAGACCAGCAAAGCTCCTCCTATTGGAAATTATAAATAATATTAAAATAAAATATAATAAATATCATATAATAAATATTATAAATTCTATGCAATTAATGATTCGATAGCAAGCTTTTTCTAATAAACAAGAGGCTTGAAGTCAGTTGTTCTGACTGCAAACCCTTCATTCATAGTGAAACTGTTGTGTGAGATTGCAGAAGTATAGGTTCAAGGTGACAAACGGATGTACCATCCACCCAGAAAACCTGTCTGTTAAATCCAATTTAAACTAAAAAAAAATATATATTTTGAAAGTGACGTCTAATAGGTTTGATACCAGTGGCTGGAGTGGTCCGATCGTGATGTGTTCTTTGTACAGTCTGCATGGTCCTGAGTTTGGGAGTTGGCAATCTGCCTCTGTCAATGGAACCTCCAGACCCGTCCACCTCTGATGATGACTCAGTTTCCAACACTTGCAACCTAGAAAAGATATGTGAAGTGAGTGAATGGAAAACTGTCATAGTATGGGCAGAAACATTTTTGCACATAAGAGTCATCTTTGTTATATTGTGCCTGGACACGGTAGTACTGATTCCAAGCATGCTGGACTTTCAATCATTCAAATTCCAATAATATTCTTGAATTTCAAATAAATATAGAAATAAATGTAAAATATCTAAATATGTCTTAATAATACATTTTATTTTTGTGTGAATCCCTATCCTTATGCATGTTTTTATATATATATATATATATATATATATATATATATATATGAGGGAAAATAGATATAATATATCAAATTAACAATTTAAATGGTTTATATTTGTGTGACTATGTTCGTTTCAAATGTCAATTCAACTCGCAGCCAACTCAATTCAAATTCCAACGAATAGAACAGAAACCAGTTCTTCAATTCTGACTTTTGCCCAACACTGAGAGCATCATGTTGGTTCTACTGTTGGCAGGATCTCTTTTCTCAAAAACAGCTGAGGTCACATTTCAGAGGAACAAAAAGCACATACAATTCATTTCTCTCCCTCATGTCCCCATGTTCATCCTTTGGATTCCCCTCATTTTTTTCTCCCTCCTGTGAAACCTCAGACTCATCCCTCTCTCCAAGTCCTTCTTCTTCATCCCAGGCCAACTTCCTCTGCACAGGGAGGGTGGGGTCTTCATGAAGACCAATCTCTCCAGGAGAGCTTCCAACCCTTCCAACCCTAAAGAGCCAAGTTCAGGATTTGCTGTAAACTTTGAACTGAATTGGACGAATTTTGATGTTCAAGCTCTGCTGACCTGGCCAGGTCCAGAGCCTCGATGATAGGGCTGCTACTAGTGTTTCTGCAGGCCTCAGATTCAATGGAGGATGACAATGAGGTGCCACTGGATGGCTCCCACATCCAGTTGTGTTCTGACAGGATCTGATTTAGGTGCTGCCGAGAAAAATGAGTTCCCCTGGCCCTTTTCCTGTAAGCCTCAGCCTTCTCACGTAGCTCCTGAACCTGAGGAAAAACAGTAGAGATGTAAATAATAAATCAGAGCCTGGAAAAAATAGGATTCGACTGAAGATAATATGTTAGGCAGGAAGATTGATAATTTATTGGAAGCATGGAAAAAAACACTTTTCAGGGCTCAACGATAAGTATTAAGGATGCTCTACTGACCAAGTGACATTATGGGCTGGTTGACGGAATGGGTTAAAAATTAGGGATGCACGATATTGGATTTTGGCCGATATTCGATATGCCGATATTTTCAAAATAATTTTGGCCGATGCCGATACCGATATCGATATATATACAAATATATACTGATATATTTAAACTTTAATTTTACTGAAGAGAGATCCATGTATCTCTTCTGTACTGATTCTACCATAAATTTATTATTTTACAAATGTAGACAGACATTCACATCTGAAAAACAGGTCAATTATTTCACTTGGAGAATATCGGTTTGACTCATCGGCAGAAATATTCATATCGGCCGATACCGATAATGGTCATTTTAAGCTTTTATCGGCCGATACCGATATTGTGCCGATATTATCGTGCATCCCTATTAAAAATCATATTTTAGTTAGATAAAAAAAAATATAATAATAATTAAAAAAAAAACTTTTCACTTCCTTTGTAAAGAAACATAAAATACAAAATTATTTTGTTAAAAAAATATTTTATATACATTTTTTTGGTGGTAGAATTTATTGATGAGCCCTGATATTGTACTTAAACATGGTTAATAAAAATTTGTTATTGAATCAGCATAAATTCACATTATGCAATATTGTCACATCCGCTTTGAAACCTGTGTAGAATTAGGGTAAATGTGAAGGCAGCCATGCTCCGCTCCTAAAGAGCTGACTCAGTAAAACACTCCTGTCCCATACAGGGTTTTGCTGGAGATGCAGCAAAGCACACTTGACACCATAACCTAAAATGAAGTACTTATGTCTTACAAAACTTACTTTGTTCTTACAGGGTCAGCATGTAACAAAAACTGCTTTGAAGGCTCTAAACCATAAGGTTTTCAGTCTAACCAACAAATATTAAGCACTTACACATTAAAATAAAGAGCTGAGCACTAAATGTATTGTCATGACAGATGCTGACCAAGTAAAATCAAAGAAATCAGGTCAAATTATTTATTAAGCAGCAAAGGAACCAAATGTAGGCTACATTGTGACACATACAAATTGTGGAAAAAATGATGAGAGCTAACTAAGATCTTAAATAAGAGCTAATTAGTCAGTTATGTAATACTACAAATATTAATCCTATCAATCTTTTATTTCATTTGTATTCTAGCTGTGTATTTCTCTTAATTATTGGCTCCTCAAATAAGATAGTATATTTGTCACTGATGAAAAAATAACCTCTGCTAAGTGGGTAAATGTAAAATTAGGCGTGTTTTTTTTTTTTTACTTTTAATTCTAAGCTCTACTTAAACATTTATCTATGCTTGTATATAATCAGTGAGTGAGCCAAAAGTCAATACAGGATTACCAGACAGCCGAAAGCAAAAAAAAAAAAAACCAACAAAACCACAGACATCTTCATGTCAACTTCAGTTCCATGTATGCTGACAGATAACATCTTACCGAATGATCCACCACATGCACACAGATTGAACACACACAGACACTTCTTCAAGAATAGGTCCACATGAGATGATACCATGCAGTCTAACTTTGAATGATGTCATAGAGTACATTTTGTGATGCAGCACAGGACAGACACACACAAAAGCAACTGAAGGTCTGTTTTAAGACAGCAGCAGCAGTGAGAGGATGGATGCAACAGGAGGAATGGTTACCTCATGATACCACTCGTGAAAACCTTCACACCCCTGCAAGATTAACAATACAGACCAGTAATTAGAGAAGCTGCCTTTCAGTTTCCTAACATCTATTCCACTTTAACGCACAATGTTATGTGGTGTCACAATTAAGCATTCATTATCTATGGTCTTTTATTATTTGCTGTCTTTTAAGTCACCCCTTTTGCATATTAATTGAATGTTATTTAATTGAAGGTCTAATAATACGTAAATGAAAATATATATAAATTATCTTTAAAATATATTGGACATTCACGCAATCTCCAGTCTTGTTAAATGTAGTGTATGTAATTTGTTCATTTACATTTCCGGATGAAATATTACTTTGATTCAGTATTTGATATTCATTCAATTCCTTTTTTTTTTTAAATATATTTTTATGCCATATCAGAATCAAAGGATATTGCATGGGAAGATCAAAAACAGTTAAATTCATCCATTTATATTATTTATATTTTTTTACTGGATTAATGGATATTCTTTAAAATCATTATTTTATTCTTTTTTTTTTTTTTTTTTTTTTGCATTTACCATTTTGTTATGCCAATGAGAATAAAATGCTATTTTCTGTGGACTTTTCCCATAGATTTTTATTAATTAATTTATTTATTTTCGAGAAACTCACCTCGTCCTTTGCCGTTTTGATCTTCACCCATGCTCCATCTCTGTAACTATACTGGAGGGGAGAACGAAAGTTGGATTCGTACTCAGTTTTCATCTTCCTGTCAGGGGAACAAGAAGGGACATGGTAAATACTGTTGGAAACTCAAAAGCAAAGACCATGGGACGTTGGGATATCTTTCATACAAGACAGTTCCTTTTTATTGAAGACTCGCTGTGCGTCGCTGCATTAATCCAAGTCTCACCTAAGCAGTAATACTTTGGAGTTTTTCAGTTAACATTTTATACGTTTGTAATCCCTCAATACTTTTGTGGAATTTGTGAAAAAAAAAATATCTATTTGACATATTGAAGATTTTAAAATTTAACCTGTCAGAATAAATATGTGGTGCTTATGTGCTGCTAAGCAAAATGTGTGAAACAGGCCTTCCTTCTAGTCCTGTACAAAAAATAACTACAGTCACCTCATAACTTTGGGTGAAGGGTCTCTCAGGTCACAGGGTGACCTCACTTCCTGTTGCTGTTGATGGGTGACTTCCTCTTTGGGGCTTGACTTCCTGCTCTGTTGTCGCTCCTTCTTCTTCTTCTTCCTCTTCTTCTTCCCCTTACTCTGGCATGATGGGCATTTAGGCAAAAGCCCATGACAAACCACGTCAAAGGTGCAAACAATTTCAAAAATGTATACCTCCTTACTATGCAATGACGACTATGCATAAAGAATGTATAAAAAAAATTACGAGGAACTAAAAGGTTAGTGAAACTGGTTTATCCAGCTCCATAGTTATGCAGTGGTATTTGGAAAGTCTGTGTCCATTGACGTATATGACAAAGCTGAATGTAGATATTTCAGTGTACCTTCTCTGGGGTTGTGTTCTCTGCATCAAGCTGTGGGACCTCATATTGTTCAACATCTCGCCTCAAGCGTGGTGGTCTGGAAGGAGGTGATCCTTTGAAACTTCTCTTGTACTCACTCTCCATAATTACTGGGTTTGATTTGAAGGGGGGGATGGCTCTGTTGTTACTGTAAAACATCTAAACAGATGTGAAATAATCCAAAACACAAAAAATAAACCTGACGAAGGCATTCTGATAACAAGATACCATTGAGAAAGATAGTGTTGTTGCTCTCTGTAATTATCATTAGTTCAATAATAAAGAAAAAATTCAATAAGCAATTCAATTTAATATATATATATATATATATATATATATATATATTATAAGTAATCATGCATTTGCTGACATGAAAAACTCTATACTACCATCTAGTGGATAAGGATTTTTTTTTTTATTGGCATTCAATTAAACAATATTTTAGAACTAATTTCTATAAAAATAAGGAACACATCAAGTGACAAAAAGTGCTGTGCCCAATATGACAGATAATCTGACCAGGAAATATAATAAAGGACTGGATGCAAACCAATGGGTCATGTTAAAAATGATTTTGAATTATGATAATGCTCATAAAAATGCAACAAAGTACCTCATGTGCAGCTAGAAGGGGCGAATCGGCCACAGGCGTCTTCCACATGAACTGTCTCTGGTACTCAGAGCTCAAACGGCCATTCCTCTGTCGCTCCACTCTAAGTCCCGCTCTTTTCCGTAGCACATGGTTAATCTAATAGAAAACACAAACTCTGCATAACTGTAACTGCAGTAATGATGGTATTAATAACTAATAATACAATATTCATTGTTATACACTAATTATGGCGTAATAAATGATTTGGACAAATTTTAAAATGTTTATAAGAAAGATTTTCTCATCACGTAAAATTAATTGAGGTATAGAAACCTTATATTTCGTGATAATATATCAAAGAAACAGTGAGGAAAAACCACAGTAGGGGAAAAACATGCTTGTCCACATACTCTAGTCAGATGTTCTGTTTATTGAAAGGACTACATATGAACAGAACTATAATGGGCCTCCTTAAATCTGTTACCATTTTGCATTATTGTTATTTAAAGTTTTTTTACACACTCACTAATAACCAGACTCACTCCATTCTGTTGTTGCTGGTCTGCTGCAGGGGTGGATGTCTGAGCTGCCTGTAGTTGTTGGGATGGTGCAGCGGTGCCCTCTGGTGGCACGGGGTCTCTTGGGGCAAGAGGGGTCACTAATCTTTCTGCACTAGAGGCTCTGAGTCTGAGCACAGGTGTAACAGCTGGAGGATTGACAGGCCTCTTCTCCTGACGCTGTGGAGATGGATGGTGCCCTTCCCATTGGAAAGAACTGGATATCTGAGGTGGATAAAATGGCACTTTCCTTTTGGATATGAATTGTGGTTCCTGAGTTATTCCTTTAAAGCAAGAAGATCAGTCAATTAAATTTTATTTATAGTTATTGCATGATAATCTTTTTAATTTTAGCAGGACACATCTAGCAACACATCTAGCTATCTCTCTGACTATACTATCATCTGCCAATATCTATCAGTCATTTGATACTATCTATCCATCCATCTATCCTGTACATACTTGACTGGTCAGAGCGCAGTCCTGCCAGTCTCATCCTGCGATGTGGAGAATCACTTCTGGATCGTGTTGTTCGACCCTTGTATTTATTTCGATACTCGCTGATACCCTATTAGAATTAAAACACACAGAAAACAAGGACACTTTATAGCATAAGTAAAGCACACTTTGCATTTGGTATTTTAGAAGATCTGCATATTCAAATGAGAGGTCTGAGAAATGATATTTCTGGGATTTATTAGAAAAGCCCTGTTTAATAACTAGCTCTTAGTGACAATTTGATAATCTTGATGCCTTTTTATCCGCGCACAAACTTCTTCAAGATAACAGGAAGTAATTTACTTGGACTTTTAAAGGGTTTACCGTTTAAGACGCTTCTTAATAAAATCATATAGTTTCTATTTGCTGTCAGTAAAGCTTAAAAAATACATTACACGGATTCGTGTTAATGTATGTTTAGTTGCCTAAATGTAAACAACCGAAATAAATCTCAAAACTGAAAGCATTTCTGCAGCCTGCAGCGCGCGCTCGCTTTCGTTAAAACAAATGACGTCACACGAGCGCGTGCACCTTCAATCTGGTCTATCTGTGTCACGTTATAAACAGTTTCCAGTGGATGCTGATAAATTAATTAACTTACCTTAAAACGTACAGGCATTCTGAGCCAGTGGTTACTAGTGCACAGACAGGTCCGTGAACAAAAGAAGTGTTTTTGTCTCACGCTTGGTGGAGAAAGATTAGATTCGGTTACAGGCTTTGCCGTTACCTTGGTGAGGCTGCAGCGTCCCAGGTTACGCGCATGCGCACTGTTGTAAGCCGATTTGTTATGACGATTTCCACTGTGTGTGTGTAGTAGTAGTAGTAGTAGTAGTAGTAGTAGTAGTAGCAGTAAAATTTATTAGGATAGCCTACTCTCATTGGTCAGATTTGATTTCTTTCCAGAACAATTTAAATAAATTAAACTGGAGGAAACATGAAAAAAAAAACTTAAAATGTATACAAAATGAGCTGACATTGCTATATACCTTACATAACGTGCTCTTTGTTTAAATTCTAAAGAAACAAATGTAGGTCATGCCATTTCTCTCAGATTCTAAGTGATATTGTTGCCTTTGTCGGATGTATCATTCAGCTCATCTGACAAACATTATATTTGGGTATTTTGTTTCAGATTCCACAAAAGCTTGTTTTCCTATGCTGATTTTACATTTATGAATGCAGATTTTATAACTGTAAACCTAATGTCTATGTCATCTGGGAATAAATTTAAATGGTAGTTTGTAGTACCAATCATGTTTTCTGCAATAAAAGTGTCATTAATGCTGCATTTAGTTTAGTCTATACATTTATTAGAATAGTTTATAATTAAGTTACATATGTTTTTTTTTGTTGTTGTTGTTGTTTGCTTGTAGCTTATACTGATTATTGTTGTTTAACGTTAAACAGCAGATGGTAGTAATTAAATACCCCATAATAAACACAAATACATATAATTTCGCCATCAATACTACTTAAATGTATAGTCTGACTAGCTAGTAACTTTAAATTACAAGTAGCGTGAATGTCATCAAAAGTCTAAACCTTGCATTACTTGAATTTAGGTAATCCAACCATTAAAATTCAATCACTTTTTCAAATAATGTTCAGTACCAGGATAGCGGCACCTTTCCGCAAGAATTTGCCGGTCTCTCAAATTTGGGGACGTGGCAAGACGTAACGTTAAATCTAATAGATGCGCAGTGATTTTGAGCAATGAATCAACCGATGTTGAAACCTCGGCGCTGATTGGTTTTCCGATTCACTGTAGCCAATCAAAAGAGAGTGCGGTGAGTCGCGCGTTTTTAAACAACGGTTATAATTACATCCGGGGTTCGTTGTGCTGAAGTGGCCCAATGGCAGTGGATGGACTCCAATGTTTGGGCTGTGATTGGATTGCTGCGTTACCCCAGTCCGAAAAACGGTGTGGCACCAGGCGTGTGCAGACGAGTAAACCAAAGACGCGGTGTTATATCTGGGACTCTCGGCCTTTTATTAAATCTAGGTATGTTTGTGTTTTATAACTTACACGTTTTTATACGCTGTCTTTAGTAATGTGATGTGACCACTGCATTGACTGACCGTGTTCGTTGTAATGCCGACGCACTTTAAGGGACAGTTAGTATTGAACCCGAAAAAAAGGGTTAAGTTAACGTTGGTTCTTAAAATAATACAATCGTACATCTTAAAAATACAAAAATTTTGTTATCATTTGCCTTCCCCAATGTTGATATAAATGTCTATGATTTCTTTCATCTGTGGAAAACCAAAAAAAGGTTAGAAGACTGACATCCCTAGTCACCATTCACTTTTATTGCACTAAAAGTGAAAGGTGACCATTATATTTTAAATGTGCTACAGGTAATCTTTTTTTTTTTTTTTTTGCTTGGGTTGTGCTGCTCAAGATTATCATGATCATATCTCTCTTAAATCTTTGGTAAACCACTAGTAAAGAGTTGTTTACTTTGAAAGGCAAGAACATCATCTTGCCATTGCCCTCATATTGCCAGGTATTTCCTAATGAAGCTGTTTATAAAATTCTCGTGATTTTATTTCTGGTGTGACTAATCTATAATTGAGTTTAAAAGTTTGTGTGTGCCCGCTAATTTTGTTGGTGGGACTTGAGCCCTTTTAATTTTCACCTTTTTTTTTAATTTCCCTTTTAAATTTTTTCCCATTTTCTGGAAACACATTTTTGTTCATGTCGACGGTGATTCCTGTCAGAGATTCTGCCTCATATTTTGCCAATCTGGATTGTACTTTTTCCCCTGTTACACACAATTACACTGCCGTTCAAACACGTTTGGTGTTAATCATTTGCCCCCCCCCCAAAAGTGACAGTAAAGACATTTATAATGTTGCAGAAGGTCTCAATTTCAAATAACAGTTTTTTTCTTGTTCTTTTTTCGGATTCAGCATCAGTAGTGGATTTTGCTTTCCACAAACAATATTGAGTAGCACATTTGTGTATCCTGTGTCTGTATTTATGAATCATGTGTGTGCATGTGTGAATCATGTGTGTGCATGTATGAATCCTATGTGTGCATATGTGACTGTAGTGTGTGCATTTATCTTTATTGAGACACTTCTGGCTCCATAGCACAGCTGTTCCCAACAATGGTGACGATAATATGAAATATTTCTTGAGCAGCAAATCAGCATATTAGAGTCAGTTCTGAAGGGTCACATGACACTGAATACTGAAGTAATGGCTGCTATTTTGGAGTTTTTGTTCCGATAGATGCAGCCTTGGTGAGTTGGTGAACATGAGAGACTACCTTTTGAATGTAGTGTACGTCACACTTCTTAGTCAAACATACAGTGTTTACATACACTGATTCAAACAGACCCTGTTAACATATAAAATTTTGTTTGCACACTGGATTGTCAAACATCGCTGCATTTAAAATACCTGTGATCAGTATTTATTTGAGTTTAAAAGGGATTCGGGATGTATATATGTATATATGTTAATATTGGCGCTCTCTTTCACCAGAGTTGTGAAGATGGAGATTAGACCTCTGTTGATGTGCTTTGCTCTGTGCGTGGTCTACGCCACCAGCAAACCCACAGAGAAGAAGGACCGTGTCCAGCATGAAGCACCACTGAGCAGCAAGGAGCATGACGATGGCACAAACTTCGACTATGACCATGATGCTTTCCTCGGAGAGGGGGAAGCCAAGACGTTTGATGACCTGACCCCAGAGGAGAGCAAGAACAGGCTCGGGTAAAGATTGTGCTGAGTGTAATGGGGAATTTAATAGTGACTCGCAGCAACAAGATGACCGCAAATCATTGATTTTCATTGAGAATTAGTAGTTTCAATATAAAATAAATGGTTAAGAGAAGACACACTTATATATTTAATTTATATCTTTGTTTTTGCTCTTTTTTTGTGTGTGTGTGTGTGTGCTGCCTTTCAGTAAAATTGTGGATAAGATCGATGCAGAC
This sequence comes from Carassius auratus, assembly GCF_003368295.1. Classification (NCBI taxonomy): domain Eukaryota; kingdom Metazoa; phylum Chordata; class Actinopteri; order Cypriniformes; family Cyprinidae; genus Carassius; species Carassius auratus. The sequence goes on from NC_039271.1 coordinate 9,253,238, forward strand.
GAGGATGGCTTCGTCACAGAGGCAGAGCTGAAAGCATGGATCAAAAAGGCCCAGAAGAAGTACATCTACGACAACGTAGAAAGACAGTGGAAGGATTTTGACATGAATAATGATGGCATGATCTCCTGGGACGAGTACAAGAATGTCACTTATGGCACCTACCTTGGTAAAATTGCGGTCTGTTTTCATAAGCAAGCTTAAAGAATTGATCAACCAAAAAATACATTTCTGTCAACATTTGGGCACACCCATGTCTTCCCACATCTGTATGAATTTATGAATATGTATTCTTATTTTTGTCTATATAATGAAAGTCAATGGGGCCAGTGACTTTGATTTTATGAACAAAAACACTTTTTCTTCAAAATATGTTCCATAGAAGAATGAATGTGAAGCAGATAATGATGGAATTATCATTTTTGTGTGTACCCCTTAAAAAATGTAAAGGTGAATTGTGTAATGTCACTAACATGTCCAAGCAGAATTACAATAAGTATTTTAATAATCGTTTGTTCTCTCTGTGTTTTTATAGATGATCCTGAGTCTGATGATGGCTACAACTACAAGCAGATGATGGCTAGAGATGAACGGCGCTTCAAAATGGCTGATGGAAATGGAGACCACATCGCTGACAAAGAGGAGTTCACTGCTTTCCTCCATCCTGAGGAGTATGAGCATATGAAGGACATTGTTGTGTTGGTGGGTGTGTTATTACTGGCATGTCGGTTAATGTTATTACTGGCATGCAAGTTAATGTGAAGCCTCTTTGTATCCCGTTTAACTTTTGTAAACTCATGTCTAAAGTCTTTTATGCTCACCTAGTCAGCATTTATTTGATCAAAAATACTTTAAAAACAGCAATATTCTGTAATACTATTACAATTTAAAATGAATTTATTCCTGGTAAAGCTGAATTTCCAAAATCTATTACTCCTGGCTTCTGTGTCACATGATTCTTCGGAAATCATTCAGATGTGCTGATTTGGTGCTCAAGTAACATTTCTTAACATTAAAAATTTTCAGACCTCTTTAATAAATGGGAAGATCAGAACACACTGCATTTATTTGAAACACTTATCTTTTATAACAATAGAAATGTCTTTACTTTCTCTTTTAATCAAATAAATGCAGCTTTTCAGAAAAAAAGCTTTAATTCTATGCAAAAAAAAAGAATCTTACTGACCCATTACATTTGAATGGCAGCGCATAATGGTGTTAAAATCAAATGTTGGATGAGGCATGATTTAATCCATTGAGAATGGTGATGTCAAATGAAAATTAATGATAAAGTAAGATTTCCTTCATAATGTGCATTGATGCTTTTTGCTTCATAAGATCAGGAAAATATATGAAGGACATTAACTGGATTGTTTATAGTTACTAGCCTTTGTCTGTCTTTACTGTAACCAGTCACTAATCTTTTTCTTTATCATTAGGAAACTATGGAGGACATTGATAAGAATGGTGATGGCTTTATTGACCTGGAGGAGTATATTGGTGAGTGAGTGATCTTTTAAAAAGTCGATGCGTGTTGCATAAAAATGTCCATTTGTCAGTATAGCTTAAAATCAATTGAATTTTCTTGAACATCAGGCGACATGTACAACCACGAGGATGAAATGGACGAGCCAGAATGGGTGGCAACAGAGCGCGAGCAGTTTTCAGAGTTTAGAGACAAGAACAAGGATGGGAAGATGGACAAAGAGGAGACCATGGACTGGATCCTGCCGGCCGACTACGATCACGCAGAAGCTGAAGCCAAGCATCTGGTGTACGAGTCCGACACAAACAAGGTGAGCCGACCTTAAAAAAAAAACGTATTTTGCCAGCTTTTCGTAAGTTGTAACTGAAATCATTTCAACTGAGTCTGTCATACTGTCTTTCAGGATGGCAAACTCACCAAAGAGGAAATACTCAACAAGTACGATTTGTTTGTGGGAAGTCAAGCGACTGACTTTGGCGAGGCTTTAGTTCGACACGATGAGTTTTAATTCTTTTTTTCTAGTATAATAGATAATTACTTTTTAACCTGTTTTGGTAAAAGAATATAATTTATTTGATATTGCTCCATCATAATACAACACTAATCCTGAGATTTAGTTCACTTGATAGATTGTTTTCCCTTTTTTCACACGAAAATACATTCATGACTTAATTTTATTTTTACTGTAAAGTGTGTTAGCAGTGTTTGTTTGATCCGTCTTTGGAATCGTGGTCCATGTACAGCATTACTATCATTTCACTAACTGTGTATATTTGTTTTGTGACGAGGTTTATTCAGAGCTAGATTCAAGGCAGTTGTATACCTGTTGCTTCTGATCTATGATCAGTTGTTCACAGTCCTGCTCATTGGGAATACTGTAGATACAGAAAACTCTCAGATTGGCTTCTTCCGAGGGATTATACAAGTAGGTATAAAATGCATGTATATATTCACACATGTATATGTGAATATGTATATAGTTTTATACATATAAACATATTATAAACTCACACTGTGTGTAATTGTCTTGGCACAAGCTTTGATTTTAGAGCCATAGGTCATGAACCTCTCAAGGCAATATCCTTTTTTTCTTTCAGTATTTATTTAGAACAAAAAAAAAACATGTTTTATTCAGTCACGCATCCATGAATTATTTTTTTTTTTTGATAAGATGTTTGTTTTCTTAAAGACTCCTTGATTTTGAACTTTAATAGACACACTCTCATTGTGCCTTTCACTGAATGTTCTATTTGATATGGATCTTTAGGTTAGGGCTATTTGGCTAAAACCTTAAATCGTTTAGGTTTGTAGGGTCCAATCGTACATGTCGCTGAATTGTTTGTTGCTTATAGCTTCATTATTTGAAACACACTATCAGTTATGTGAAGTTTGATGTTGCAAACAGAAGAATGTACTTTGTGGTCCATTAGTCTTTTGAATGCATTTTAGTTTTTCTTTATAAAATGTTTTGGCACCCAGGGGCTTCAGGTGACCTTCTTCAAGTGGTGCCATTTCAGCACCTACAGATTGTATCTTGAAAACAACAAATTGTCAATAAAATTATGACTGAAATTGAAATTATTTTCATGTCAGTATTTTACAATAACAATTTGTTTGGTTTGGTTTTATCCCAGATAAAAAGTTTATTTTTGCTTATGTACTGTAACTGTTCTACTTACTTGTTGAAAGTTAATAGAGTAAATATAATTTAAATGTAATATGTATAATGTTTAAATCTATCATCCTGGACAAGCCTTTATCAATGTTTAGTGTAATTGATATACTATCACAATTTTTATTAATATTTTGATTTCAATGAAATTTTTATATTTTCCACTTTTAATTTGAATTAAAGTTCTAGAAATTTTATTAAATGTTTTCAGAATTTTTCATTCGTTTTTATTAGTCAAATATGTATATATATGTTTTGTTTCAGCTTTAGATATTTTAGTACTTAATGCCTTGGCAATAAACTGAAAAAAATATTTTTCTCTGGTTTATTTTATTTCAAGTAAAATAAAATGTATTTTTTAATGTTTTTAGTTTTAATTTTAGTTAAAAGTTTAGAATTTATCACCCGACTTTTCATTTACTGACTATTTAGCATTTAATGATGAAACAATGTTAATCTTCCCACAGATTGGATAAAAGCTATTTTGGCTTATTAACAGAAATGAACAGGTAGAAGAAAAAATGCATCAAACAATATAAATCTTTATTCATTCTAAAATCCGGGCACATGTACAAATTCATGCACACTGTATGTCTAATTACAACAAAACATGTACGGAGATAATATAAATACAGATATCTCAGATCCAGCATCATGAAGCCAGTGATTTGACAAAAGCTGTCGCTCATGATTTGTTACCATCATACTTCTAGTGAATGTATCCTCATCTGGAAACAAGCAGATGGACTTGTGATCTTGTATATCTTGGCTAATCCAGCCAGAAAACTGGTCTTTAGTAAATTCTTTAGAGAAGAGGAGAGTAAACCGCTTAGTTATGCTGTGCTGTTTTGTCGAAACAAGCCATTTTGATTGGTATGGGCTTTTAGGTTGCTTAGTTTATTATTGTGCTACTACTGAAAATGTAGTCAAAGAGCATTTTATAAACCAAATCAGGAATTTCCATTCACATGAGAGGACGTCTCATTTTTATTGATTTTATTTGTTTAATTTAATTTTTACTCTAGTGTTTTTCATTACAAAAAAATTAAATCATAGTGTTGGAAGGTTTACCAGTTCTTGCAAAGAAAGGATGGTAGGATATCGCCCTCCAGTTTGGCCATCCAGCGGACCGTATCTTTGGGACAAAGGGACTCCCTCGGAACCTTGACAAGAAGTAAAGGTGCAGAATTTGAACAACTGGGGAAGATTACAAAATAAACTGGTCCAGGTAACCTGGAAACCTCTGAGCCCTCATCAGTCTTCATGCCAAATTCAGTCTTCATGATGCAGGCATTGAACTGGAACACAATATTAGTGTCTGTCTTCATGTGTAGTGTTGTTATTCAGAGCATATGTGTTTTCCAGCTCACCTGTTTGTTCAAGAAGGTGTAGATTGTGGGGTTGTACATTCAGGAGCTCTTTGAGAACAAAGCAGGGATGGCCACCAGATGGTAATACTTGTTTGCATCATCAGAATAAGCAATAACCTAGAATAGGGCCATAGCAAACTATATAAGAGCCAACCATCACAATAACCATTCTGGACACTTGCTTCTCTGCCTTTTGGGTGGAGGCTGACTCGGCCTGCTGGTCTGCAACCTATGGGTAAATGTTGAAACTATTCAAGCTCGTAAAATATATATTTATTCTGATAAAGCCTTCACACATATTCTTAAAAGAAGGATTTTCTGCTTTCAGTCCTAAAAGTCCTACAGATTTCAAAAGTGTGATTTCTGGGAACGTTAAAGTCATATATATTACATATAGCCTATTACTAACAGACTGTAGTATATATATTACACACACGCATATTATATATGCATTAAAGTTTAAAATAATATTGAATTTAATTACGAATTATATATTTAAATATTTGAAAGCAATTCTATTTTTTTTTCATAATTAAAATCACAAGAGCTCATGGAAAAATCTAAATCTAAAAATATAAATTTCTCTATTATGCTTAATTTTCAAATATTTTACTGTCTAGATGTGAACATGATTGCTAAAAAGAAGCATTTAAAAAATCTATATCCAATTGGGGAAAAAATGGGGGAAAATTGAAATTTATTGGCTATAAAGTGTAATTTCCATGAGGAAATATAAACCAAATTGCCAGCGTTGACAAGTTTGTGCAACAATTTTCACAGCAAAGCTTTGTTCACTTCAGTGCACAGTTCTTGAACTTTTTCTTAGTGTGAAGAACAAAAATATTAAGAACCTTTTTACACTATAAAGAATGTTTGTGGCTTGGAAATGTTCTATGGATATCAAACATTCCTCATGGAGCCACAGATGCCATTAAAAACATAATTTTTGAGAGTTTCACGTCTATGCCATTCAAAGTTTGTCGACTCTCCATCTTATCCGCAGTTGATCCCATAGCCGATTCCACTGCACACAGTGAATAACTGAGTAAATAAAAACCTCTAAGAGCGGAGTGGAATACTTGGCTCATGGAGAAACTGTCAAAAATTAAGCCTGCTAGGGATATATTCACCAGAATGCAATGAGTTTCTTGTACTTTATTGTTACAAAAAGGACAATGGCGTTCAGAGTCACGGAAATCCAAAGCCCATGAAAGCTGCCTGCAGGTAGAAAGCCCACTTCGGGGCCAGACGAAGGGGCTGACTTTGGAGAGGTTCTCAAATTGAAAGGCCCACATATCCATGGTTGCGCCGTTAGTGTCCTTGTTCTTGCACAGTGTCCATGGTGGAGTCAATGGGCAGCCTGATTTTCCATTTAAAAAATCCTCAAAGTTTTGCCTGGTGTGAAAATTTAGGGGCAGATGGGGATGATCTTCCGGACATGTTGTTGGGATAATCCGTCCTCTCCATGCAAATTCTGCTCAACACCCACATGGAATTTCTAAGCACATGATTAGGCAACTACTACTACAAATGCAGAATATCATATGTTTTAGATTGTATTTGAACATAAATAACAGGGATGCAGCATTTTTAATGTCTAGAAAGATTATATCAGTGGGTAGCATTTAACTTACAGTAAACTTAAACTATTGGCCTAGTTTTTGGGGCCCAAACAAGGTTGTTAATTCTTGGCAGCAGTAGAAGCAGGTGAAAGGCAAACCAAACTCTTAAGGTCCCCAGGCACAAGGATGAGCTGTAATCTGGAAACAAGATTTACGTAAAGATTTAAACAAACCGTATTGAAGTCACTGAGGGATTACATCCAAACTGGCAGTTTATCTTGTTAGCTAAAACTTAGATTATGGGTCAATTGTGATAATCTGGAGAGAGATACGGAGTGTTAAACTGTACATCCAGTACATCCAGCCTCTTTTTATACACCTCATTTTAGTTCCTTCATTTCTCCTCTGAAAAAATTTCCCTCGTTTCTTTTCTTTGGTTTTGGCATGGTAAGTAGCCTATTGTTTTATAGGTTACAAACATTTGGTTAATGGTAATGGTTCATTTTAACATCACCCTAACATCATTTTAACATGTTCATTTTAACATCAGCTTGTTTATTTTGCCCTCTTTATTCGCATAGACAGAAACATTCAAAAGCTACATTTTGCAGTTCTGTTTAATAGATTTTTTGTAGGTCTTAAATTTGAACTCACTATGAGAAATATGTTTTCTGTTTATATATATAGATACACTATATGGAATATGTTAATATAATCTACACAGATTTAATAACTGGCGAGTTTATATTGGATTTTTCCCCTTCCAACTTCTTGATGAAATCAGATGTGCTACTTTTAAATTTTTAAATAAGAATGCACTTGTGTTTGTCAGATATTTTGTCAGATATTTTGTACAGTGTGTTGAATTTGTAGACTTGTAAATGTTGAATGATTTCATTCATGAAAGTCAGAAGCCATCCTTTGACCCGGGGTTGTATTGTAACCAAGCTACGTATCTGAGTTGTATGGGTATGATACGACCTGGGTTACAGGAAGGTCATGCATCCTGGGAACTATGTAATGCACCTTTATCAACTTCATATCAGTAAATGATAATTGAATCAAATATGTTTAAATTCATTGAATGTGTGTGAATAAAAATAGATTGGATTTTTTTATGTCAAAAAAAGAATATATATATATGTATGTGTATTAAAGCCATCTATATGGAATTTTGCTTCTTGTATGATCTTTAGATTTAAGAATGTTATGCCAGTGTGTGACAGAAGCATGTGTATGTGAGAAAAAAAAAGAGAAAGAGATGAAAGAGGGAGACTGGGAAAATACACTCAATAGTTTGAAAATTGTCTGCAAAACAAAATATGTTCTCATTATATATATATTTTTTCATATTACATTATATTTAAGACATATTACACATTAGAAGACAAAAAGCTATATCAGAAACACATTTTATCTTCCAGGCATCATCAGCTAAAGTGATGTTTTTATGCCTACATTTTGTAGTATTTGTAGCACGCTATTCAGATTAATTAAGCATTAGAACTCGTATCGAGAATAAATTGACGTGCCATAGGAAGTTTCGATCGGAGGCTTGTGTTGTTAATTTAGACATCACGTGACCAATGACAAATGACAGTTTCTGTCCAATCATGTGGGTGTCGGAATGTTCAAACCTCCAGATCTTATGGATCTTACGAGTAGCCTACGTTTTCATTCAGACTTATGCAATTACTTTTTTTTTAATACACAGTCATACAAGTAATATGAAAAATAAAAATTATTTAAGGAAAATAAAATATTTCCCATATGCAATTCATATAATCTGTTATATCATACTGATATTATACTGGCATTTAATGCCACAGTTAAACGGGTAAATTAATTTATCAGAGAGAGAAATTCAACAGATGCAAACACAAGTTTAATTTTTTATTTTATTTTAATGGAATATGTGATGGCTGCTTCGTCCTACGCAGCTTCAATTACAGACTTTTGGCTGTTTTATTATTGTTTTTAACTAACCACCACATGGCGCTGTTTCCGACGCTCTGAAAGCTTTAAATCTTTTCCCAGAACAGTCGTGGGAAAGTCTCATCATTTTGCCCATCACTACAGGATTGTGTTTAACATCTATGATTTGTTCAGTGACTGATTCTTATATGCAACTTGTACAGCAAAAACGTAGGTCTTGAGGTAAATAAATGTAAAAGCAGCCTATTAATAAATGTAGGGTTAATAACATAATAAAATATGCTATTAAATCATTGTTTGTCGAACAACAAATGTAATCAATAAAGTGTAAATTACTAGTTATATAATACAGATAATAACAACAGCACAGCAATACTGAAATACACGAATGAATTACTTTTATTGTTGAGTTCTTTTGGTGAATCAACATTGACGACCAGTGTAATCCGATTCCCTAACGAATGACTCTTCTGAACCGGTTCTTTTTCTTGAATCAAAACCATAGATACTGACCATAAATAGATTGTACAAAAACGGACTCAGTTGAATTCTAATTCTAAGTAAAATATACTGACTTGAAATGAATCAGAACGTCTACTGTGGTATGCTATTCGTGACTTATTAAACTTAAATCAGACACTTGACTGTTTAAATCAAATGTAGTTTATGTGTTTTCTTGTGGGATAATCAGTGTCATTTTATTTAATAAATTAAATCTCACTTTTTTGGTTTAATGTTTTTAGGTAATACATATATTTTGGGACTAGTTTATCTATTATTATTACGGCATTTATTCCGACTCTAAAAAAGTTTAAACATTCCTTTTGAAAACATTGTCTCAGTTTAATTATCTAGTTTTTTATCTCTTCTGTTCTTTGCTGATTCCAGTGAATTAAATAAGTGCCTTTAAAGTATTTATTCCTTAAAAGTCCTAAAAGAATCGAAGCGATTCCGAATCCGTCACCTTTTGATGGGTTACCCTTAAATAAATGTGTAGCAGTGGGTGTGTCCCTAATGAAATTATTCACGCAATGAGTATTCCTCGTCATATACGCAAATAACAAACGTTAAAACAAGTTAAATCCAACCTATTCATCTTCAGAAGAGGATATAGTTCCAAAAACAGCACGAATAGCGCGTTGTTGTTATAAAATCGCTCGAGTCCGGACTAATTTTAGTTCCTGTGTCGCGGTTTCCATACGGACTTGTTTGACAGCAGCGCTCTCTGTCTGCTTGAGATGGCGGCCAGATCGGAGAACGCGAGGGCCCAGTAAACAGTTCACCTGCGCGTCTACAACCTCCAGAGAAGCGCAAGCCGTGGTATTTACCCCATATCTACACCCTCTAGAAACAGAAGAACGCTATGGAAGGCGGGAAACCCACCCTGCCGCTGGTTTACCAGGCCGTGCAGGCGCTGTATCACGACCCGGACCCTGCCGGCAAGGAGCGCGCCTCGGTCTGGCTGGGAGAGCTGCAGAGATCGGTGCGTTCACGAGCGGGCCTACTGCGCCATAGCACCTTCGCCCAATAATACACATTTACGATGTACGCTGCATTGCAACTAGTGTCCCTTAAGGCCGCAGTGAAGCTTTCTGAAGCACAAACAGCAGTTGTGTTGGGAAAGTAGAGCTGGTCACATGTGTTTGGACTGTTGTCGGGGTTTATTTGTATCCATTGCTGAATCCATTCCGCTGTGGTTAGATGGCTTTAGTGCGAGATTTTGATAGATTTAAGCAGCAACTTTAGCAGAAAATATGGTTTATCATCTAGACCAACTTGTTAGTAAGCTGGTGACTGTGTTTTCAACATGTTAGCTAGTTCCTTGTTGGGCATTAGCTGGTTGACCAAGTTCCAAAAACCAGCTTGTCCACCGAATAAACCGGAATAACCAACTAGTTGTTATTATTTGATAGTTTAAGATGTTTTAGCATTCTAGACTTTCTAGAAACCAGCTGCTATGTTTCAAAACCCATCTTGTCTAAGCTGGGTTTACCAGCAGGGTAGGTTGAATTCAGACTTTGGATATACAGCTTTTTTTAAACCCCATTAGACATTTTAAATGTTGGCATTATAACACAAACACTGCAAATGTAATTTCAGTGTAAATGTTCCCCCTGCTGTTTTGCCCCTTTGAGTTACTGGTTCTTCACTTAGTTCCACTTCAGCAAAGTTTAAGATTAGTGATAAGGAAGGTGTTAATATTGTTAGCGTTGAGAACAACACATTTGTTGCATTTTGCAGAACAGAGTAGCACAACATTGTGATGTTGATCGTGAGAATTGCATGGTTTCACATTTGACACTTAAAGGGATAGTTCTGTCTTTTACTCACCCTCATCTCATTTAAAAACTATGAATTTCTTTCTTCTGAACACAAAATAAGATATTTTCAAGGTGACCAAACTGGTAGCCATTGACTTCCATGGTATGGAAAAATACTGTTTTAGTCAGTGGGTACCACCAGCAACTTGAGGATGAGTGAATGATGACAGAGCTTTTATATTTTGGGAGGAACTATCCCTTTAAGTCAACTGCCCTGCTCCAAACCACACACTGATCTACCAGTACTGTCAGATAGATATAAAAATGTATAGCCTGAATGCACTGTAAGTCGCTTTGGATTAAAGCGTCTGCTAAATGCATAATTTAAACTATATATATATATATATATATATATATATATATATATATATATTACAGTTTGTGAGTATTGAGTTAAATTAATTTCTGATTTCTGTTTAAATCTGAAATGAGCCTATAATTTGACAAAAGACTGCTGAATGCAGTAAATTCAGAACGAATTGCATTTTTCCCTAAAATGCTCTGCAATATTATGACATCAATAGTATTAGTTACATGGCTTCACCTTAAGACACTTAAGCTGATCTATCCTGACATTTTGTGTAGTGAAAGCTACACATATGTTCCTGGTTCCTGATGCTGGTATTTATTTGCATTAGAAATATGTATCTGTGTGATGCATCTGATGTAAAAGTGTTTACTGTTTTGCTTTTCCTTATTTATTAAAAATAATAGTATAAATAGTGTTATCTAGAGAGTTGGGTGACGGATATAATGCTGGTTATCCATGTGAAAATAGCGAATACAATTGATTTAAAGGCAGGGTTGGTGATTTGGTTCAAATGCATATTTTGTAATTCTGGTTGAAAGTCTCTTCACATCCTGATGGCAATTATTAAATTAAGTGTGTCTACATGTATTGATATGCATTTTTTTTAGTCTGTGGAAGGCGTAGGACCCCATAACATTTTCGTCCATTCATATCCCTCGGTCCGAGGACTTCGATAGGTTGTCCTACCTCCACGCAGACATGATACGTCATCAGTGCTTTCCATTACGCTTTTGCAGACCAAGCAAGAATGGGAAGCGTTATTTTACTGTTATGCTTTTTGTATTGTCATGTTTTCTAAGAGGTAATCTGATCGCTTATTGGCACTTACTCATTGAAGTTGTTCACCTGTGCAGATGTATGCATGGGAGATCTCGGATCAGCTCCTGCAGCTGAAGCAGGACGTGGAATCGTGTTACTTCGCAGCCCAGACAATGAAGATGAAGATCCAGACATCGTTCTATGAGCTTCCCCCAGAGACCCACACCGCACTGAGAGATTCACTCCTGTCTCACATCCAGAACCTCAAAGACCTGTCTCCCATCATCATCACACAGGTAAAGTCCCATCGTCCGTTTGAACTCGGGTTGCATCTGCTAAACGTGACGTGATTTGTGTCCTGAATCAGAATGAAAATCAGTGGTGATGATCTCAAACATCTGGCATTCATGATCGTGTTTTGGACATTTAGTGTGAGGTGTTAACCGGCACTGTCCATCCTGACCACACTGCAGTGCTACATATTGAGAACGGTTAAGAAAGTGTCACTGGTGTTTTAATGTCATTCTCTTTCCCAGCTTGCATTGGCAATCGCAGATCTGGCTCTTCAGATGGCCTCGTGGAAAGGCTGTGTTCAAACCCTGATAGAAAAGTAAGAATCCACTCCAGACTTTCTTTCATTTGCATGTAATTGATATGTTCCTTATCTTTTACCCTGTTTACAAATAATATTGAAATAACTCACTCAATGGATATTACATATAATGAAAGTAAGTAAGGATTGCTTGGTGGCAAAATTTCCTAAAATGCAAGATTTTTTGTGACTTTATGAATTACCTGTGAAATAGTTGGTGTCACCTTGAAATGTCATAGTCTACCCAACGCTCTGTTATGCTTCTTCCAGATACAGTAATGACGTGTCCTCCATGCCGTTCCTGATTGAGATACTCACCGTTCTGCCGGAGGAGGTGCATAGCCGCTCTCTAAGGATCGGAGCCAATCGACGGTCTGAGATCATTGAGGACCTGGCCTACTACTCTTCCACAGTGGTCACTCTTCTGGTATAGCACAGTTATATTTGCACAACAATTCCTGTCATCAGATAAGATGCCTAGCCTGTCAGTCCAAAATTTAATGGTTTTCACACATATACTCCAGACACTTAAAGCATATCCATGCCGGTATTGTTAAAGGGGTCTTATAATTCGATTTCAAGTTTCCCTTTCTCTTAGGAGTGTTACAAGCTGAAAAGTATGCTACTGTTAGTATGTTTTCTTATTAGTTTAAGTATTTGCTATTGACTGTTCAAATGCGCAACCACTGAAGCTAAGCAGGTTTGAGCCTGCTAGGTACCTGGATGGTAGACCTCCTGGGAAAACTAGGTTGCTGCTGCAAGAGGTTTTAGTGAGGCCAGCATTGGGTGCTCACCCTGTGGTCTGTGTGGGTCTTAATGCCCCAGTTTAGTGATGGGGATACTATACTGGGAAAAAAAAAGCACCTTCTTTCGGATTAGACGTTAAACTCGAGCTCCTGACTCTCTGTGGTCATTTAAAACCCTAGGATGTCTTTTGAAAAAGAGTACGGGTGTAACCCCGTCATCTGGGCCAAATTACCCCATTGGCCTCTGACCATCATGGCGTCCTAACCATCCCCATACACTGATTGACTTTATCACTCTGTCTCCTCTCCCCCAGTAAGCTGGTGTGTGTGCTTCTGTTGCATCATCCAGGTGGATGCTGCACACTGGTGGTGGATGAGGAGATTCTCCCATTTCATGTAAAGCGCTTTGAGTACCCAGAAAAGTGCTATATTAATGTAACAAATTATTTATTAAGCAGATATGTTTACTTTATTTTAAATAAGCAGAATTCACAAAATTAAGTTTGCAAGGCATGAAAACACATCTCTTCCTCTATGGGGCCATTGTCTGTTGCTTTTACTTATTCTTTGTTCTGTGCTATCAATCCATCCATGCAAATCATTTCAGTGGTCTGGGCCCTGCATAAACATTTAAATAATAGTTTATGATTGTGAGCTTGAATGTTGTTGTATTTCCATGATCAGGTGACGTGTGCGGAGAAGTCCGGACATGATGAGAAGATGCTTATCAAGGTGTTCCGGTGTTTGGGGAGCTGGTTTAATTTAGGAGTGCTGGACAACAACTTCATGGCTAACAATCAACTGCTGATGATTCTCTTCCAAGTGCTGGTAAGTTCAGACAATGCAGTCAGGCGTTCACTTAACTCCCCATTTCTCTTACTTTAAAAAAATCTTTTTCCCCCCTCTCTTCATTACAGCAGAGGGACGAGACGTCCACAAACCTGCATGAGGCGGCATCAGACTGCGTGTGCTCAGCACTGTACGCGATCGAGAATGTGGCTGTACACATGCCTCTGGCCATGCAGCTCTTCCAGGGAGTCCTCTCTCTAGAAACAGCCTACCACATGGCCGTAGCCCGAGAGGACCTCGATAAGTACGTATGGCATCATTTGTGATCAATGTACGCAGGTCATGCAAGTCTCAAACAAACTAGCTCTGTTCTGATACCCATTCAGATGCCATAAGACAGCATCTTAAGTCTCATGGGACTATATAAGTGCCATTTGGAATAGTATGCATGGGTAGCTAAAACAAATAGCACTAAGCGAACAGGAGACTGGACTCTTGGGTGATTTCTGTGAGTTTGATGTTAGCATGCCGCAAAGATAAAACGTCAAATTGTGCAGTACTCAAAATGAGAGACTCTTCTTACAAATGATCTCCTTTCATTTGCTGTTTCCACCGTGATGGATTTTTACATTCCTATTGAAGCAAACCTCACTTATCTTTATTATTTGGCCAAAAGAAGGTAATTTAAAAGGGCACTTATATTCATACTCTATCAGGAAGCTCTTTAGATTTTGAGACAGAGCGAGTGATCTCTGTTGAAACTGTTGTAAACTGCAACCAGTTTTTTTCTTGCTTTTCCACCACAGGGTGCTAAATTATTGCCGGATCTTTACCGAATTGTGTGAGACGTTTTTGGAGATGACCGTAAGGACACCTGGCCAGGGCATGGGAGATCTCCGCATCCTAGAGTTACTGCTTATTTGTGCCGGACATCCGCAGTATGAGGTGAGAGTGAAAGCTGACACATTCACACATAATGATAAGTGAAAGTGACTATGAGACTTTCAAGCATCCTCTTAACTGTCTGTCGGGAACCTTTGCTCTCTTTCAGGTGGTTGAAATCTCGTTCAACTTCTGGTACCGTCTGGGAGAAAATCTTTATAAAATAAACGATCCGGCGGTCCATAGAGTGTTCAAGCCGTACATACAGAGACTTCTGCACAGTCTCGCCCGCCACTGCCAGCTTGACCCGGATCATGTGAGCGTCCTTCCCTTCCCATATCCAATACAAGCCACTTCTTTCCAGTACTTATTGCTTTTGTACAACAAAATCTTCATGATTTTTCTTCATCTCTTATTTTGTGTTTCCTGTACAGGAAGGAGTCCCGGAGGACACAGATGATTTCGGCGAGTTCAGGATGAGAGTGTCTGATCTTGTGAAGGATGTCATTTTCCTAGTCGGCTCCATGGAGTGTTTCTCACAGGTAGAATTTATACTAACCGAAACATGAACTGAAAGTGATTTGAAGAAAAGCCCCCAAAATTATTTTAATATTTAGAATGATTTATTGAGAAACGAAAGGGAATATTCAACCTTACCGATCTTATTATAAATACTTTGTGTCCTCTCATCAGCTGTATTCGACTCTGAAGGAGGGAAACCCCCCATGGGAAGTAACTGAGGCTGTTTTGTTCATCATGGCGTCCATTGCTAAGAGTATAGATCCGTAAGTATCACTTTCAGTTATGCCTAAACCACATCATATTAAAGACTCTTGCTTTCACCAATCAAAGTCACACCTGTGGCTGGGGTAGTGCTAACTTTTTGAGTCATGCTGTTGCAGATTATACATTCATTATCTGATTGTCCTGTATTTTGAGGTTACTACTTAACTTTTTTTTTTTTTTTGTAATGTTTAATGATGCAGTTATCATTTTGTAAACTATGTAGTAATTAATTCGAATTGGAATTAGTGTATGATGCTGATATGCCTTTAAAAATATATATTTCTGACACTTCGTATAGCTCTAGTTATTGATACTGGATTACAGATTTATTTAAATCCTGATTCACAAGCTCTCGATTTGATACTTATCTTACTTGGCTCTGATTCTTTTGGATGTTGTTCAGTCCGTTTTGGTTAAATATGAAAAATTCAGCTAATACTGTAATTATATAGGGCAGTGTTTCAGATTGATTTACTCCTCTTTTTTACACAACAAAATAGATAAGTCATGAAATCTCTATTTTTAAGGCTCAGGTATACTTAATTTTCTGCGTTCCATTTCCTTGACTCGTTCTGTCTCAACATAAACCGTGCACTGTTGCACTCAGACAGTGTGAACGCGGACGGCTAAAGTACACTTTGGGCTTTACCAAGGCCTTGTTATTTGTCAAAAGCACTGGTGATTCTGTTGGACATATAGCGTTTTGTTTGTAACTGTAAATTGTCTCCCTCTCCCTCTGCTGGCTCCTAGTGAGAATAATCCCACACTAACGGAGGTGCTGGAGCAGGTAGTGTTGCTTCCCGAGACGGTCCACCTTGCTGTTCGCTACACCAGCATCGAGCTGGTTGGCGAGATGAGTGAAGTGATCGACCGGAACCCTTGCATGTTAGGTGACTGTCACAGTCTGGTTCATTACGTGATACATGATCTTCACTCACAAGATGTATTGTTTCTCTGTGTGTATTCATGATGTCTGTATTGGGTTGGTAGATCCTGTTTTGAATTTCCTGATGAAGGGCTTGCGGGAGAAGCCGTTAGCCTCTGTGGCAGCTAAAGCCATTCACAACATCTGTTCGGTGTGTCGGGATCACATGGCGCAGCACTACCAGGGCCTGCTGAACATCGCCCGCTTGCTCGACTCCTTTGCCCTGTCAACGGATGCTGCGGTTGGCTTACTGAAAGGTGTTTTTTTTTTTTTTTTTTAATAAGCTTTTTTAAATGTATAGCTGTTGATCTTAGTCATGCCTTGGTTGTTTGGCTGGTTTTGTTTAAGTGGTGTGATTGGTTTATCTCAGGTACGGCGTTGGTGTTGGCCCGCCTCCCGCTGGAGAAGATCACAGAGTGTCTGAACGATCTGTGTGCGGTTCAGGTCATGGCACTGAGGAAGGTTAGATACTTCTTACTGTGTGGTCTGTATTTCTGAATGTTGGTGGTTAACGCAATAAAGTAATGTCTGTTTCTGTGTTGTCTTTGTGACCAGCTGCTGACTGCGGACTCCAGTAGTGGGAAGTCATCAGACCCCACTGTGTGGCTGGACAGACTGGCTGTTATCTTCAGGTGAGACTCAACATCAACACCTTTGGAATATTGTGAATAGATTTCTGTAAAAAAAAAATATATATATTCAACTTGAAAATGATTTTAAAGTAATTTCTTAAGGTTTTAGTAATTTAAAGTATTAAGTATACATGAAATGTTTATTAAATATTAGTTTGATTTATGTATTTATATTTATTGATTTTTGTTTTTATTATTTATTGGTTTGATCGTGTATTTATTTTGTTTAAATAATGTTTTTACTTATTATTATTATTATTATTATTATTATTATTAATATTGAATTTGTTAATATTATTTTAATCAGAATTTTGATGTGATAGAAGTTAAAGCCTGGCATAGTGTTGGCATAGTGGTAAAAAAAAAAAAAAAAAAAAATTAATGGCTTTGAGACTTAAGAAAATGTTAAAATCAAGTGTAACATTTGTCCTTGCAGATTATTGGTTTTATATTTATATTTTTTAAAAAAAAACTAAGTTTTTAAGTATTTTTATGAAACTAATAACTAAGAATAGATAAAAGATAATATTTCATCTGAATTCTACACCATATTGTCTTGCTCGTAAATTCACAATTTATCTCTGCATGTTGTTGTAAAAAAACAAAACTCTTTAACATTTATTATTAATATTATATATTTCACAATTCCGTTGAATCCAGTTGGATAAAATTTAATTCCTCTCATTAAATCTTCATTTCACAAAAATGTCACATTAAAGAAGTTGAATGTGTGCTGTTTCAGTTCATGCTGTTTAAAAAAAAAAAAAAGTTCTTAAAGGGTTGAAATCTTTTTCTATTAGACACACAAACCCCATAGTAGAGAATGGACAGACACACCCCTGCCAGAAAGTCATTCAAGAGGTATGTTTAGCTGTGTGTTGAATGACACTGTACTCTGTTTGTAAGTGTGTTTCTTTCTAATCATCACTGTTCTTTGTTGTAGATCTGGCCGGTGATGTCTGAGACGTTAAACGCCCACCAGAATGATAACCGGATAGTGGAGCGCTGCTGCCGCTGCCTAAGATTTGCAGTGCGTTGTGTAGGCAAAGGCTCTGCTTGCCTGTTACAGCCACTTGTTACTCAGGTTGGTCTTTTTGCCTTAAAGCACATCCACCGATCTGAGTGTGTGTTTCTGAAATGGAACAGACAGTGCAGATCTCATGAATGGATTTGTGTTTCAGATGGTGAGTGTGTACCAGGTGTACCCTCACTCCTGTTTCCTGTACCTGGGCAGCATTCTAGTGGATGAGTACGGCATGGAGGAAGGATGCAGACAAGGCCTGTTGGATATGCTTCAGGTACGCCTGAAACACACCAGTCTAACCCAGTCTAATATATATATTACACCAGTCTAATATATATATATATATATATATATATATATATATATATATATATATATATATATATATATATATATATAGAATATTTTAATATTAAGCTTGAACAAGGTATGACCGTTTTTGAAAACATTATGAAGCCAACATTAAGAACATTTTTAAACTAATTTGGCATTGACCAGCTTACAAAGTTATTTAATTTGAATCTTGTGCTGCGTTGATTAAAATTGATGATGATGATGAACTAAGTGTTATTGATCAGTAGCTGCATTTTCCCCTTTTGCAGGCTCTCTGTATGCCGACCTTCCAGCTGTTAGAGCAGCCTAATGGACTGCGCAATCACCCCGACACAGTGGACGATCTTTTTAGACTCGCCACAAGGTATCAGTTCTATGTTAGAAAAACAAGCAACTTGATATGATAAAACAAGTTCAAAATAAGCGACTTGCCGCACAACAATAAATGCAAGGAAAAAGCCGTTTCCTCTCATTATTTCAGGTTTGTCCAGCGGAGTCCGGTCACGCTGCTGAACAGCAGTATTGTCGTCCACATCATCCAGTGTGCCATCGCTTCTACCACTCTGGACCATCGAGATGCCAACTGCAGTGTCATGAAGTTTATCAGAGACCTTATCCACACAGGGGTCACTAATGACGTAAGCAGCACCGTCGATCAAGCTAAACCAATCCAAAGACCTTGTATATACATTTTCAGTGCATATAACTGATTTTCTTCTCTTTTAGCACGAGGATGACTTTGAGGCACGTAAGGGTCTGATTGGTCAGGTGATGGAGCAACACGGGCAGCAGCTAGTGACTCAGCTGATCAACACCTGCTGTTTCTGTCTGCCACCTTACACCCTGCCCGATGTAGCCGAGGTACTCTGGGAGATAATGGTCTTTGATCGGCCGGTATGCTTTTACTCTTTTTGAACACGCAACACTTTTTGAATGTCTCTCAAATACAGATGAACCTTTACACATTTCAAATATCTCCAAACACCTTGGCAATAGAATTACCATTGGCTAGTAATTAGTAATTAGCTCATATTTATAGCTTTTGGCTTAATGAATATTAATTGCGCTGTCTGTGTTCGGTTGAAATGTAAACACTTTTAATCATTTATACTAACAATCTTGTCAAATGTGAGTAAACCACTCGCATGGGAAACTAAGTTTCCATGCTAGGTGACCAAATAATGTCTTCTCGTTAGCCATTGGCTAATAAATTGTTAGATTTCACTCGCCAGTGTTTGAGTTCGAGGCTAAGTATAAGTTTAATGTAGATATTTCATTTTGAACAATTGTCAATTCTTTCAAAAATGAGGCTGTGTTGTCAAAATTGTCACATGCTGTGGCTGTCTCTGTGTCTCTAGACATTTTGCCGCTGGCTGGAAACCGCGCTGAAGGGTCTTCCAAAAGAAACAGCAGGAGGCGCTGTAACCGTCACACACAAGCAGCTCACCGACTTCCATAAGCAGGTCACAAGGTGAGTTTGTGCCGGCTGTCACCTGATCCTTCAAAGAAGGCCGTGAACATCAACTGCATTAAGATTATATTACACTCCTGAAGAAATCTGCCTGTTCCTTAATTAAACAAGCTTTTGTAAAAGTAATATAGTGCTTATCAGTGTAGATTACTCGCAACAATTGTCTTTTGGGGTATTGCAAGTTGGTGCAAGTTCGGTTCTCCTTCTGGTTAGCTCAGTACAGCATGCATTAACAAGTTCCCATAACCAGTCGTCCAAGAAGGTGAAGTATCTCATACTTTGGCAAGTCTTGGCCTGAGGAATAAGGAGCCTCCCAGCATGGTGTCATGCACAGATGTCAAATGCGTATTCTGACAAATGAGTCACAGCGTTGCATGGAAAGTCCAAACCATGCCAGACTGATGGATGCAGCGCTGTTGTGGTGCTCGCCCATGCTCTCGGCGTGTCTGGAAATGGACCTGTGATTAGTAATAACAGACCAGCTCATTGTTTATTAGTTTGATGAAAAGTGATGCTAATTTATTCTCACTTTTTCTCCATTTATCTATTAATCTGTCACCCCAGTGCAGAGGAATGTAAACAGGTTTGTTGGGCGATAAGAGAGTTCACCAGGCTGTACCGATAGCTGTCTTTTACACGCTGATGCTGCAAGACCAGGTGATACAAGCATATTGAACTCTCAATTTGTCATGTTATCGTGCATAACATGGAAACTTTCTCCTCAATAAATGATGTTTAACAATGTAATTATTTAAATGATCAGATCAGTTGATTTAAAATGTAATTCCTTTTAAAATTTGTTTTAAATACATTTTAAAACTTTTATATTTGTTTTATACTGTGTTCTTAAATCATTTTAAAATTAACTTTATATTAAGATGTAAAAATATTATATTGTATTACTATATATTTATATTAGGGCTGGGCAAGTTAACGCATTAACTCAAATGCAATAACATCGATAATTATTTTATCGCATGTTAACAGTTTTTTTTTTTTTTATTATTATGAAATTCTGTTGCTCAATGGCTATGAATACACATACAGACAAATCATGGCTCACAGGAGGGGATATTCCCGATCAAATTATTTAGGTTAAGCATCAACATTCACAAACCATTTTTAACAGAAAAGAATGCAACAAGCTTGTAATCATGACTTTATAAGTTGGAAATAGGTAGTTTTCTCTACCCACACATCAAGTGTTGTCCCACACTGCTGCGATGGGTCCTGCAATCGTGCAGGTCTCTACTCTGAAGATGCCCGTTATAATTTTATGATCGAGGCTCTTTTCTATATTTTCTATAAAAACGTTCATGTCCTGGCAGTGACAAATAACAGCTTGTTTTATATTTGATTTGATTACATTAATGTTATAAGTTAACATTTACAATATTTTAACTGCTACTATGTAAAAGGAATACTGCTGTAAAAAAAAAAAAAAGCTCCTTATTTATTTAAAGTGTTTGCAAACCAAATGTGAGCCTGGACCACAAAACTTGAATGTCTTCTTGAATGAAACCTTGGAATTTTTTCTGAAAACTGAATATATAAGTTTTCCATTGATGTATGGTTTATTAGGGAATGGACAATATTTGGCCGAGATACAACTATTTGAAAATCTGGAATCTGAGGGTGCAAAAGAAATTTAATACTGAAAAAAAATCGCCTTTAAAGAAAGTTGTCTAAATGGATTCTTAGCAATGCATATTACTAATCAAAAATTCAATTTTGATATATATATATATATATATATATATATACAAAGTAGGAATTGTACAAAATATCTTCATGGAACACTATCTTTACTTAATATACTAATGATTTTTGGCATAAAAGAAAAATTGATAATTTTGACACCTACAGTGTATTTTTGGCTATTGCTACAAATTTAAGACTGGTTTTGTTGTCCAGGGTTACAAATGTTATTAAAGTTTTGTTCATATAGCAGTACCTTTAAATGAAAAAGTGCACAATACACTACTGTTGAATGCATTATTAGTTTTGTGCATAATCTGATTAATTTCGATTAATCACAGACAATCGTACGATTAATCGCACCCACCCCCCCAATTAATCGTTTCCCAGCACTAATTTATCAATAAGATTTATTAAAATATGTTAGATTTTATTTTTAAATTTTAACTTAATATAATGAACAAAATTCAAAATGTATTGTATTTTTTGCTTTTTATTTATTTGTTATAATAAATTTAAATTTAACTTTTCTTTTTTGGTGTTATTTATTTTAATTGGAATTATATACATGTAGTAATTATCATGTAAATATTGTATTATGATATTTTAATAAAGCTTGAAATAAGTTTATAAAATTAAATGTATCTTTTTCTTTTAAAATTAATATAAAATTTATAATTTCTGCTGATAAGAAAAATCATACAAGAAAACAGTTTAACAGAAAACTTTATTTTATCAAGTCATAAGCAGATTAAGTTGTTTACAAGATCTTACACATCGTCAAAAAACGTCCTTTTTTTTAAATCACAAATGACTGAAGAACTCATGAAAATTCATTGGTCAAACATGTTGGAATGATATAAATATTTCTGAATAAATTCAGCATTTTAAAATGTTCTCTCTCGTCCTCTGCAGGTCAGATTTTTTGTTTTGCTAACATTTGGAGGAAGTGGCAAAGGGAGATGACCATGATGACCACTGTTGAGAAACTAAAGGGAACTCTTGCATGAAGGATTTGTGCGACTTGGCACCATGGGAAAGCCGACCAATCGAATTGGAGCTTTGGAGTGGCAGGGTTTCAGGAAAAGCAGTTTGCCTTGTGGGTGTCAAGACTGCAGCCCCATCCCTCCCTTTTACCTCTGAGCACACTGATGTCAGCCGCACTGAGAGAAGGGGGGGGGTATTTCGGAAGGGACACCGTTGTCTTGTGGGAGGGGGGGCCATCGAATGGACGCTGAAACAAACACACACACACACATACACATTTCAAAACATAGATGAACTTCTGCATCGGTCGGATTCTGGGGGTCGATCAAAAACCAACGAAAAATAAGGATGTGCCTGGTTGCAAATCATAATGCATCATTAAAAAAGAGAGACTTGTAAGTTTTTAAAAACAAATGGAGATTTATTTTCATGGACGTGTGTTTAGAGATCAAGATATGGCTTCGCTGCCAGTGCCATAAAAACGACTACCAAATTAAAGATTGTCACAGCAGCAGCCTGCGCCTGTGGGACATTTGGAAAGGGAGAATCTTGGGAGACTTGGCATCACCCTTGATTATTTTTAAAGTTGGGTGGGATTTTATCCATACAGGTTATGCTGTAAATTATTCAGTGGACTGGCAGAGGCTTTTTTTTTTTTTTTTTTCTCACCCTATTGGCACATTTTGAGATGCAGAGATCGTCTTCGGCCGATTGTGTGAACAAATAAAACCAACATTGTGAGGAACAAACTCATTTTCGTCTCGTGTCTTTTCAGATGCAGTATTGTGTTTGAGAAGTGATTTACGTTCTCTTGCAGCTCTCAGAACCTGTTTGACCAGATTTCATTTTAGTAAAGTTATATGGGTCCATCTCGTTTTCTGAGTCATAGTAAATCGAACCCTCCTCTATTGTCTTGTAGTTTTCCACAGGCCCTACAATCATGGGTTTCTCTCAGTTGGACATGTAAACCCTCAGGTCACCCCTCCCACATCAGATTGCAGAATGGACGTTATGTAGTCATATCTGTTTAAGTTCAACAGATCTGTGTTGCTGGCAGGGACCCCATCGGATGAGAACTTGCAAAGAACTTGCATATAATGTAAGTCTTAAATCTAACAGTGAAAGCTTATTTCAGGTTTTTACAGAGTCAGAGTTGTAGTAAGGTTGCTTAAATGTTAAGGAGATGAATCATACTGTGGTAACCTGGTCATGTCAGCAACCATTTAAAATACTGCAATGGTATTTATTGAAATAACATTTTAAAAGACAAGTTTACATGAAGACAAAAAATGTGGGAAACGAAATGTCAAGTTTGGTCTCCAATGTAAATGTTTTCAGTATGGCATCATTGAGGGCATTTATTTATTCCAGTACTCCAAGGACCTTCCAATTCTGAGCAGGCAATGAACAAGATGGTGTTGAAAAATGAGCTCCTCTTTCAGTTATTGGATGTTTTGAGCCCAGGTGTGGTGCGCATTTTGACTTTGCAACAGTCTGTGGAGCTCTTTGAACTGCTCCACCGTTTGGTCTTTCAGGTCAGGGTTGGAGATCTGCAACCGAATGCTGTCTGTGGACCACGAAAGCTCGCCTGAAAACATCTCTGTAAGGATTCTTGCAACAACTGGAACAACCTAGATAAAGGAAAAACAGCAAGTTTTAGTATGAGCAGATGCTGTTTATTATTAAGCTAAAGCAATCAATGCTAGTTTTGATAAGCTAAATTCTAAAACAACTCTAGCTCTGGATGCTAATCGGCTAAAATACAACATCTGTTCATTTAGTTTTATTAGTGCTATATTGTGTACACAATGTTGCATGTTCTTGCTGACACAATTTAACAATGTAACATGGTTTGCTAAGTCAAAAGAATGCTAAATTATAAAAAAAAAATAGCAGTGGTCTTAAAATGCATTATGTAATAACAGTTTTGACTTAAGGCGTTTGCTCTCCTAGTTATAGCTGTGATATGCTGCAAATACAATGCTGCCTATCATTGCCACATGGTTTGCTAGATTTAAAATATGGTAATATCTGGTTTCGGATGCTGGTTGGTTAAAATACACAATATAGTAAAATCTTTGACATGAAACAACCGCTGTTTATTGTTGCCAACAATGCAATATAGCATGGTTTTTCATTCAATTATGAAACAGCTCTGTTTCTTGATTCTGATTGGCTAAAATATTGTGCATAGTAACATTGACATGAAACACCTGTTTGCCTAGTTATAACTGTGCATTGTTTCCAACAATGTAATATAGCATGGTTTGCTAGTTTTGAAGAATGCTAAATTATAAAACGGCTCTGGTTCTTTAAGCGGATTTGCTAAAGTACACAGTTTAGTAACGTGATATGAAACACCTGTTTACCTAGCTGTTGCTGTGCTATATTGTTAATATAATGCTGTGAGTCACTTGCTAATAACTCCATCTAGCAATATAGCACAGCCTTGTACACCTTGCACAAATAAACACCTAAAGAGTCTTTGCACTCTAAATGAAACCAATAAACATGGATTTCATCTCCAAACCTGGACTACGATGAGCTTTTTCTCCTTGGGCTTCCTGTCTGGCCAGTCCTCACCGAAGCAGAAGTAGATCTCAAAGGGTGGTGGAGTGGGCGCCTCTCCTTTCTGATACAAAATGAGACCTGAAAAAAAATAAAATAATTGTAAACTGAATCAATTACATACCAAATCACAATGATCCCATTTGGTGTCTCCTAAAAACATACAATTGAAAATTGTGAAAATATGTTGTGTAACTTTTTCTTTTCTCTTTTTCACTTCCCAGCAAAGACGGGAAGCTTCTTAGTACTAGTGCAATAAATGAAGATTAAAGTGTGTTAACGCAAATCGCACACAGACAGAATGAATTTGAAACATTTTGTCACCTCATATATCAGTGACATTTCTCTCAAGTTTAAAGCTGTTCTTCATTAACAGTACATAAAATGCATAAATAAAATAATTCTTCCAAACTCTGAAACTTTAGGTTCAAAGAAAACCCAGTGGTTGAATCCAGACCCATTATCATATGTGCTCAATTGTTTGTCAGTGCTGTAAAGCAGTCCCAATAAATGAGGATATTGTGATTATTGAAATGAAAGACTGATTCCTCTTACCATGAAGAAAGTTGTTCAGACTGAAGACCCTGATCTTCATTTCTCTTTCCATTGGATTGGGTGGACCCTGCTCGAGCACACCTGGCCCGGACCAGAACACTTTACACTGGCACAGCCTGATTGCGTAGATATCTTGTCCTCTGATCTCCAAAATCAGCCCTCGGTCCATCACATCCAGCAGATGATCTGTATAGAACCTCTGCTTCTCATTCTGGATCTCAGCGGTTCCTGGGAACAGCACCTGCTGCAGCGTTACCGGACCAAATAGCTCTACTTGCTCTGGTGTGGGCGCCAGATTACCGTAGTAAAGTCTACAACCCTGAGGGTTGCTGACAGTTAAAGAACCAGTTGTCCGACCCCTGTACTGGAACTTGATATCTAGATCAGTTACTAGGGAAGAGAAAACAGAAAGGAACATTTTATCGTCATTTACTCACAATTGTTTCTTGGCTTTCTTTTGTGGAACACAAAAAGACATGTTCAGTAGAATGTTGATGCTGCTATTTTCCATATAATGAAAGCAAATGGTGACGAAGTGATAGAAAATTACTCAAGGCATTATAAAAGTGGTCCGTACCAGACTTCTGTAGCTATATAGAAACAAATCTAAATTTAGATTGATCACTGATTCTCAAATTTCACTCATCTTTTTGTATCTTTTCTATCAATCCATGTTGGGCTAGATTTAACAAATCATGGCAGATGTCAAATGTGTCAAAAGTCTATGGTTTTCATTTTGAAAACTCTTGTGATCATTTTATGGTGCTTTTACGAAAATAAGGCCAATGTTCTCTTCTATGGAAAATACCTGAGAGTGAATAATGAAGGACCATTCAGTTTTGGATTAACTTTTTCTTTAATAACAGATTGCCAGTCTAACAACTGAAATTTTCATAATTTCACAATACAATTAAGGTGTGCACTAGTTTTAGTAGCTCTATACACACCTCTTGCAAAGTCAATTAACATCAGCATTACTCAAACTAAACCGGCGGGACAAGGTTGTACTGCAATTTAGGTATGTCTTCGTCATAAACTGCAACATTACTCAGTAAAAAACAAGGCATTAGAGGCTTACAGGGTAACATGTGCGGACTGCTCAGCAACTCTGAGATGCAGGGATGAACCTGGTTCTCTGCTTGAACTGGCACCTCTTGCATTGGGCTGTCCACCATGGCTTGAGGGCCTACAGAATGAGTGACTACATCTTGAAGAAGAGGCGGCGGTATGACTCCAGTCCCCATTCCCAGACCGTTCGAAAGTCCCCCACAGGGATATGATGCCTGCTCAACTTTGATTGCACCAGCCGAAGGTCCAGTGTTGGGCTGGGAGAGGTGAGAGGACATAGGAGCACCTCCACTGGGGTTATTATGGACAACATCTCTTAAGAGGTTCATCGGAGGGTTATGGTGGGTGGGATTATAGCCATCAGCAATAGTAGAGTTAAACGGATCATCTACTCTAGAAGGGTATGCTGGGTAGCTGGAAGGGTCTGTTAAGCAACATGCAAAAACAAAAACAAAAAAAACAATTATATATATTAAATATAGATTTTTTTCCATACATCATCCACTTTGAAGAAATCTTACCAATGGAGAGTTTGACAAAGTGCTGCAACTGAAAAAAAATAAAATAAAATACTACATGAAGACACTGGTGGAAATCATGCTGATTTTACAATTTATTTATTTCAACTTGCAGTTAATCAAGCCATTCATCTACGGTCTGTTTATGTTCTCCAGAACTTACCTCCTCTTCCTCATCGTCTCCGGCATCTAAAATCAACAAAAGAAGGGATCATTTATTGGCTTTTCAATCTTTTATCCCTTAAAGACTTTATGGCTTGACTTCTATGGTTTCATTTCTGTGTTGATATTTCCTACTTAAGCAAGAAGATGTGGTGGGAAATATTGAATGATCTGAGCAGCTAACCCATTTAAAGCTTGAGAGCAAACAGCGTTGTTTCAGAAAGTATCCCATGTAACTGGTCCGAAGCATGTGTTCCCAGCCCTTACCTCCATTGACTGATTGGTCGCACACCTCATAGATCTTATAAGGCTGGACCGGGGTGTCCTTAGTGCCATCGTAGTGGAGTCCGAACTCTCGGCTTTTGTTTAGGGCACAGCGGAGATTGGCTTTCCATTTTGCTGGATCTGGCTCATCTACTCCTTCCTGATACTTGCCTGTTTCGAGAGCCCAAGCCTGCAGAGCAAAAGGAGTAAAACGGACTAGAAAATATCTAGACACATGACTTGTTCCTTTCTCTTTTAAACAGACAATGAGCTTTAGTGATGTCACAGTCGATTTCAAGTATCATCAGGGGGCGAGGCATTCCGATTCTAGTATTTGATTGGACAAACATCTACGTAGTGCAGGATAAGTTGTCTATATTTTTTATGCGTTTTTCTGAAAATGCCTCAAATGAGTTCTAACAGTCACAGAACTCATTTTGAATTTGCAGACTTTCACCTCGTTCTATACTTTTCTTGACTTCCTCTTAAAATTTTGCCACAGTTCAGTCAAGTGGAATTGAAACTCCGTTTTTAGTTCTCCAAAGTTGCTTGCAAAAATACTAAAGATGATCTTTAAACATCACTAGAACTTGTAAATACAGACATGTAATGCCTCAGTTTTCGGCAAAAAACACTGACTTTCCAATCATTTTCTTTTATTTGAAAAAATAAATACTGAAGAGTGAAACTACAAGGTATTTCAGTAACCCCCACAAATTCCCCCTAGTGCTAACTTTAGAACAGAATAAGCACGGAGTAAAAAATAGACGAGATACCACTTCAATATCTACAGAAGAAAAAAAAAAGGTTACAAAAAAAAACAGCATGGGTGATTCAAAGACCATATTACTCACCTTAAATATAGTGTTCTCCTCCTCCAGGGTAGGCATATGGCGGGTGGCATGTCTCCAAGGGATCCGGAACAGTCTGCGCTCTTGATTGAGCCATTGCAGTCCTGGGTATTTCCCACTGTTAATCTAACAGGGTGAGAAATGTTTACTTTACTAATGTAGAACAAACTTAGGACGTCAAGATTTCAACTGATATTCCTCTACTAGTTTTGCTTCCATTTTAGATGCTGATATCCGGAAGTGCTGCATGGATTATAGCCCTCATGCAACATTTCCAATCGGGTGGGTTTCCTATCGAAATCACTGGATTTCATAGCAATGGTAAATGTACAACTTTGAAGTAACTTAAAAATATCATAAAAATATTCTATCCAACCTTATTCCAAGTATTCTGATGGTCATCTGAGGTAAAGACTGAAATTCAAGTCATCACTTTCCATCTGATGTAGCACTCAATATCATTTGCATATGCACATATAAAAAAAAAAATGCTGTGTCATGGTTTGGCTCGTCTTACTGATGTGAGAATCAATGCATTTGGCAGACTCAAGGTCATAAAACTACTTTTATGTTGCTTTTTGATCATTTATACAGCTTATATCATAAGGGTGAGTAAACGTTCAATCGCGGGTGAATTCTATCTTTAAAATTCCATTGTTTTTAGGCTTTTCTTCAGAAATGTTCTTTGAAATTACAAAGTGCATAGTAAATCACAATTCACCTGTGCCAGCAGCCACGGCTTCAGACGGATCCTCCGTGGATGACCACTCATGGTGCTGGTCAGAGGAAGTAGTAATGGTGAACACGGTTCTTTTGGTCAGCTAATATCATAATGGGGCAAAAAAAAAAAAAAAAGAGAAATAGTTACATTGCTGACAGACAGTTAAGTCTGGAGGTTGGCAACTATCGGAGAGGAACATAATTATAAGCTGAATCTGCCAAAGAGAGGTGTTAAGCTGAAAATTTTTCTTTTTGAAAAGTATCACTCCACACAATTTTTGGGTAAAAGACTTAATAAATCGAAAACTCAAAAGCAGTACATTGACAAATGTGACAAAATGCCAAGTCTTTAAAATCGCTGCTATCAAAGCCGGTGCTAGTGGGAAAATAGAAAGCATGTGGGTATTCAGTTTGAAAAGCTCAGTAGCACTGAGGTCATGTTACCTCTGTAAATAAACGACAACATGACTGAGCACAATGAAGGCCGAGCGTGAACGCCACCATTAGAGCCACCTGCACTAAAAAGACATTTTAAGTTGTCTTCATGACGGCTGTGACTTATGCAGAAACGAAAAAGAGGCTGTGAAAGTTTCAAGGTCACTTCTTCTGATTAAACATTAGTCAAGAAACTTTGTTTTTAAACAGGGGTCCCCAAACTCGGTCCTGGAGGTTTTAGCTCCAACTTGCATCAAAACCCCTGCCTGGATGTTTCAAGTATACCTGGTAAGACCTTGATAAGCTGGCTCAGGTGTGTTTGATTAGGGCTGGAGCTAAACCTTGCAGGACACTGGCCCTCCAGGACCGAGTTTGGAGACCTCTGGTTTTAAATGCCGTCTTGATATTGTCCTCCCATGAAGGAAGTGCTAATTTCATTAAGAATCAACAAGAGGAACAATATTAACCAAATGCTTAAGTGTTTTTGATTTGGTTTACGATATAGAAGTAGTTGGGGGGTACCTATATAACGATTATGTTTGGTGTACTCTTATTTAGTTCCTTTGACCCTCTGTTTTCTTTATGTAACATACTCATTCATCACTATCCAAACATCTGCATATGATATCAATGAAGAAGGGATGGCATTGTGCATGTGTGAAGGTCCCCAGAAAAGCTATTTTTTATTTTTGTTTCCCCCATTAGAAACTTTACATAGGGCCATACAAATTATGTTTTGAGAAACTTTAATCATTTATTTTATTTATCTATTTAATCTATATTTATTGATTTGATGCATTATTGGGATCTAACTTTTTTTTGAATTTGCTCAATATTTCTGTGAAATTAAGGTAAAAACAAATGAGATAATTATATTATATAATGTCGGTAGTTCCTTTTAAGAATTCTGACCCGATTTCTCTTCAGATATTTAAATAATACATTTCATACTAAAAAATATTTCTATATAATTTTGGTTTTATTTAATTTACTTATATCGTTGTTTTTAGAATTTAGTAATGAGATCAAATACATGCCGTTTTTTTTTTACTAAGGTTTAAGGTTTCAACATACAAGATTTTTTATTTTATTTTGATTTAGTAACATGCAAATAGCTACACATAAAATATAAACATAAACATTGCCTATTACTCAAGAAGCCAAAATGGATTACTACAGTTCGTAACCAAAACGCACCTGTCCGTAAATAACACGCTCCCAGAGTTTCCGAAGCCAAGTAAATACGACATAGCCCTCCGAATCTCATGCCTCGAAACCTCTGCAAAGGGTTTAGCGAACTTCAAATCACTCACCTGCACTAGAAAGTGTCCAAACGGTGACTCGGGGTCGGTTCAGCGTCTACCTGACGGGCGCATACAGATCAGGTCAGGTTTAGATCTGCGTCTGTACGTCCTTTCAGCTCCAGCAGATCAAACGGCCGAGGACCGACTGAGCACGGCTCTCCAGGGAGGACTCTCTCATATCCATGTTGTTTCTTCACAAGGCACGAGACGACAGAAGACGTATTTGCAGAAGTTGAACAGGTACCACCCTTCCGGATGACAGGGGCCAATGTAAACGGAAGTGGTTTGTGTTTAATTTTTCATACATGCACTGTGACCCATCTACGCGGTCTGGGTTACCACTGATCACTAACCCTAACCCTAACCCAGTTAAAAAAGGTCAGTGCAGTTTATTATACTAAATAAGGACTGAACGCCTGTTTTTATTGGTTGATTATACTGTTTTGATTGTGAAGCTTGATGGTCTGTATCACATTTGTGAAGAAAATTAATTTCTGAACATTCATTAAATAGCCTATTTGGCTTAAATACAGGAGGCGACTATGAGATTGTTCTTAGGTTAAATTTAGTATTCATAGAGTTATTTAGACTTTAACTGCAGTACGTTTATTTATTCACTAGGTGGGTTCTTATGACTTTTGGTATTTGTAGATGTACACCATGTGTTAGACTAGCATAGAAAATTACAATATTATTTTGTATTGTAATCAAGACTGAACAGCTTTGTTATTATTATTAGTATTATTATTTTGCATTCAGTTTTATGACTTAATGTTTGTTTAAAAGACTAGTTTTTCTTTTACAGTTTATTTAAAGACTGTTTAAAATGATATATATACAGTATATTATAAATATACATCATATATTATACATATAATTTGGGGTCTGTAAGATGAAATAAATCTCTAATTCTCCCACAGCTATTTTTATTTCATTTACTTTTCAATTAAAAAATACAGTAAAAACTTTAATATTGTGAAATATTATAATAACTTAAAATATCCTTTTTAAAATATTTCAAAATTTTCTGTGAGTGGGAATCTTAATTCTTAATATAGATTCATTCTGACCCGACTTGTTTATCATTTTGATTTGAGTAGAATAATCTTCTTTGATAATCTTTTATATAAATACAATACAAAAATACTAAGAAATAAAGAAATGTATTTTATTCTTTGTTAGCAACATCATGAAATGCACATGCTGTGGGAATTTTGAGTATATTAAGTATCATGTAATCAATAAAAAACTAACTAGTCTGATTATGAGTATTTTAAAGGTAATACAATCTAATTACAAATATTTATCTTTTGTAATCTGATTACATAATCCAGATTACATATGATCAGGTATTCAGGTACTACCCAAAAATTTGGAAAACAGTAGCAATATTAAAAGAAAAATAATAATAATTATATATAAATAATAATTATATATATTATATATATATATATTATATATATATATATAATATATATATATATATATAATATATTATATATATATATATATATATATATATATATATATATATATATAATTACAGAATATTAATTTTGGGGGCAAACTATTCCTTTAAAGTGATGGGTTTTAATTCAGGATGTGGCATCAGGACACTTTAATTTGTGCATGTGGCCAGGTTCTACAACCAGAACGTGCAATATGCTGAAACAAGAGCAGGATTAAAGTCCCGCCAAAACCCGTTGGTCAGATTAAAGGTGACCAGGGAGTTTTTGATCAATTCCAATTCACAATTCCATATCAAAGTTTTTCAAACAGTTGCATGTAGACTTTAAAATCATCCTTAATGAATTTCTCCTTCTGCCCTCTCATGGATACCATTCCATGCCTGACCTACAGAAGGAGACTGCTGGAGGAGCTGGGGATAACGCTGGTTGATCGGACTCCATTCCCATTACTCCCACTGTCCACAGATCCTACCTCCAGCCTGGAGTAGCGTATCAGTCCCGGGAAGGATCTGAAGAGGTTGGCTGTTACAAGTACCTTACAGTCTTTATGTGCAAGAGTAATAGGAACTGAAACTAATTTGTGTATATGTGTTTTTAGATTATTACAGGACAGTGAATACATGGATGACGGTAACTGTGAGACAGATCTGTGCTCGCTTGTAGAATCCCCTGACCTGCTATAGTTCCAGGAGACTCCAA
Organism: Carassius auratus; assembly: GCF_003368295.1. NCBI lineage: Eukaryota > Metazoa > Chordata > Actinopteri > Cypriniformes > Cyprinidae > Carassius > Carassius auratus. Next base: position 9,286,128 of record NC_039271.1, read on the forward strand.
AGGCTCCAAGCTAAAACTGCAGGTACAGGAATAAACTCACTGCAGACAGAATTATGTGCAAGCCCTATGACATCTGGAAATCAAACTTTAAAGACGGGATGATGAGGAAACAAAGAAGCACAAAGTTCTTGTGGAGAAACCTCTGCACCCACAAGGAGATGTGGTCAGTGTGTAAATTGATTAAGAGCTTAGATGTAGCATTTTAAAATGTAGATGTTTTATGGGTGAAGTGTCACAGCATCCTCGTATTATGAAGTTGAGAATATTAAAAGCCGCTTTCAATCTTTTGAAGAAACCCAGGATTGAGCCTGCTCTGAAAATGCCACATGCTGCCTAAAAACAGTAATTAATAACAAACTAATCAACCCTTCACTAAGGAGGCCCAAACCATACAGCTCTCTTTTTTCTTATTAAATGTGTATTTGTCGTTCTTTCACACCACAAAATTATATAAAAGCTGTAACTGATTTGCATAAATGCAGAGAGAGAACAGAGAGGGCTGTGAACAGGAAGAGGCCTCCGAATGCAACTGCTCGAGCATACAGAGCCTGGTTTCAGGGGCGGAGGTGTCAACTATTGCTTGTTTATGGATAATAAATGCTAAATATTTTCAGGGTTTTGTGGACTTTAACAATTGTGCTTGTGTTATACAGTATGCTGCTTTGGTTTTGAAGGTCTCTGATTATCTGTCAGTGCTTTTTTACCTTGTATGCCAGTGATGATGATGAAGAGGGAGAAAGACACAAGCTGGCTCAGCTGCAGCGAGAGGAGATGATTTCTTTTTTGTATCCTCCCACTTTTACTCTGAGAATGATGCATGATGACTTGCACTTGGTTAAGTCACTATAACTGATGTCACATGTTGAACATCCATGAATCATCCCCTCAACTTCATACACTGTGACAGTCAGCAAATGGCTAAACACCAACATTTTAATTTATATTAATATATTGTTACTTTATTGATATTAAGTTGACCTATTTTTATCTGATCATCACCTCTTTCAGAAAGCAACAGGAACATATCAGTTCAATTAGGAGACAGAAACAAGAATTTGTTCCTGGATTCTGGAACATCAACACCATAGAGATGGGAGGATTAGGAAGAACTGGATGGTATTTTACAGTTTTCTTAAAAAAATGAAATGATGAAAATGCATTATTAGTGTCCAAAACTATGTGAATGAATGCAGAAATATCTGTTTTTCAGAGAAAAATCCAGAAGAGGAAATACGAGATGCAGTGAGTTCATGTTCCTTTCCTCATAATATAACACAACACTTCTCTTTTCCACTGACCTTCGTCAATCATGTCATGTCACTGTTATTTTTAGTTCTGGTTTCTATTTAGCAGAAAGAAGTTTGAAACACACAGTCTAGCTCACAGTCACTTTTTGTATAATAGATAGGTAGAAAAGAGAGAGAGATTGATTGATGTTCTTCTTCAGTCTGAGGCATAGGAAGGTGAAGGTGAAGGTTCTGGACTGCTGCATGGAGAACAGATGCAGGTCAGGCAGCTCAGTTTATCCAGAAGAGAAAGCTCTTGCTCTCCAAGTTGGAGGACTTTGAGATGGAGCAATCTGACCCATACAGATTTTTCCTGTGAGGTACATCAGAGGCACAGAATATTGAATTCTGACCCTGTAATCTGCATTACATATTTAGAGAGAATCTTTTAAATCA
>NC_039271.1:9287909-9370409 GCF_003368295.1 Carassius auratus
CATTTTACCTTAGATGTACATACATTTATTCTGCTTTCCACGTGTACAACATGTATAATTTAAAAATATTAAAGTTTTAAATTTTCTGGTTCTCTTTCAGCTCTTTCCTCTTTTCAATTTCTGATTATTTTCTGATTAGAATTCCATTTTGGTTTGTTATTAAAATGCAATCGTGACCATAGTTTTGTCATACTTTCATTTCAAGGTGCGAGCCTACGGCCCTGGCCTGAAGGGAGGTATTGTGGGTAAACCCGCACCATTTGCCATCGACACCAAAGGTGCAGGTACAGGGGGTCTCGGGCTGACTGGTGGAGGGCCCTTGTGAAGCCAAGATCGAGTGCCAGGACAAACGGCGACGGATCTTGCTCGGTGTCCTATCTGCCCACTGAGCCTGGAGAGTATTCCATTAACATCCTGTTTGCTGATGCTCACATCCCTGGTTCTCCCTTCAAAGCCATTGGTTCAGTCTGTCTTCGACCCTAGCAAGGTCACAGCTAGTGGACCGGGACTGGAGAGAGGAAAGGTCAACGAAGCGGCGTCGTTCACGGTGGACTGCTCTAAAGCAGGAGATGCGGAGTTGACCATCGAGATTATTTCAGATTCAGGAGCGCAGGCTGAGGTTCATGTCCAGAATAACAGCGATGGAACATATTCTATCACCTACATACCTCCTTTCCACGGAATGTACACCATCCACGATTAAATACGGAGGACAGGCAGTGCAGAAGTTCCCTGCAAGGCTGCAGGTAGATCCTGCTCTTGATACCAGTGGATCAAGGTCTATGGTCCAGGAGTAGAGCCCAGAGGTAAGAAGGCCCTTCAAAATGTGCTTGTGTTTAGTAACAATGTGTTTAACAATGTGCTTCAAAACTTGGTATATTTTCACAGGGGTACTCCGAGAGGTCACTACACACTTTGTCATTGACACTCGGGTTCACAGCAAGATGGGCGGAAACCACATCAAAGTTCATATTGTTAACCCATCAGGTGCCAACACTGATGCGTTCATCACCGACAAAGGAGACGGCACTTACAGAGTGGAGTATACAGCATTTGAGGATGGTAAGATATTCAGTACACAGGGAAAAAAACTTAGTTTTTATGTTGAATTGATTTTTCATTTGGATGAATCACACACAAACATTTATTAAATTAAATTAAAATTTACATTAAACAAAAAATTGCTATATTACAGTAAAAAAAAGCCCTAAAAAATTCCAGCCATCTAATTTATTTGTTTTGGAAGTTACAGTTGTTTTTAGCACATTTATTGTACATGAGACAGAAAGAACAAATTATCAATAGTACTAGAAATAAATCTAGACCAGGCCACAATTCAGTTTTTTTCTCTGTCAGTAATGTTTTATTCATGCACTTTTGAGTTGACACAATAACTGAATATTATATAATTTGCATAATTTGCATGTCTGTCATTTTCTTACTTCATGCTGACTGAAGCCAGCCTGATTTTCCGCCCCAGTCTTCATTAATTTAACAGGCCATGTTGGCATTTCTTCTGAACTGAACCTCCCTTTACTCCCTGAGAATCATGGGACACACACACTCAGAGCTGTATTTTATTCTGAGCACGGCTGCTGTATTGATTGTTCTGTGTGGAAGTCAGTGATGTGAGATGAAAATTCATTCATTGTTCATTGTGTTTTGAGCAGAGACTGCTGATGTCTGTTTTCCTATGATGCCTTGATAATATTCCATCACAATTATCGACTGAGATGACAAAAAAAAAAAAAAAAAAACCCAGTCCCTCTCCGTATAGTCACACACAGTCTCTTCCTATCAAAGAAGGCACTTCTTAGACAGGATAAGACGCACTGAGGCACCCTTATAGCCAGCCAGTAAAATTAAAGCTTGCCAGAATGAGAAAGTACTTTCCAGCATGAAATCTATAGATGGAAGAGTGCTTTAATTTTTATCTTTGTGCAGGTGTGCATGTGATAGAGGTGCTATATGATGAGGTACCAGTCCCCAAGAGCCCGTTTAGGGTGGCGGTAACCGAAGGTTGTGATCCCAGCCGTGTTCGTGCATACGGTCCCGGTCTGGAAGAGGGTCTGGTCAACAAACCCAACCGCTTCACTGTGGAAACCAGGTACATATTTCTTTAAAAACCTGCTGTTGAACATGAACGTGTTCTGGAATGGTCTATTTTGGAAACGTTGAGCCAAAAACAGTCTGAAATACCCTTCTATGAGCAGTTGTTTTATGTAATCGCTGACTCTTTTTGAGCAGTTGTTTTATGTAATAGCTGACTCTTTTTAAATAGTTTGGATACTGAAAAAAAAAACCTCACCAATCATTCAATGCCATTCACTGAGAGTGATGAACATTTAGCAGTGAACCCTATATGAATAGTTTTAGTGTAAAACAAATCTGGTTTACTTGTTTAAACATTGGTGTCTACATGTTTTGGACTGGATGTGAACAGGGCTTAAATATAAGTACATAACTTTTTTTAGATTTTACTGTAAACTTATGTTTTCCCCCATGTCTGTATTTTCCTGTATTTCTTTCAGGGGTGCTGGCACAGGTGGTCTTGGATTGGCCATCGAGGGTCCATCAGAAGCTAAGATGTCTTTGTAAAGATAACAAAGATGGCAGCTGTAGCGTGGAGTATATTCCTTTCACTCCTGGAGAATACGACGTCAACATCACTTTCGGGGGTCTGCCTATCCCAGGTATGATGTAGTTTCCTGCTGTCTAACTCATTTTATGGTTTGTTTCTAATTGAACTCAACATACTAATTATACATTGACATTGTATTTCAGCAGTTTGAGAATATGAGAGTGTTAAGACATTTGAAAGTGAATAATCATGACAGTTTGATTTAATGCTTGCATATTTCATAGCTCAGGCTCTGTTTTTGGATTTTATGAAGAGAAAGCAACTGTTCAGTTTTTGTGGGTTTTTAGGTAGTCCATTCAGGGTGCCTGTGAGGGAGCTGGTGGATCCTAGTAAGGTGAAGTGTTCTGGTCCTGGTTTGGGCAGTGGAGTTAGAGCACACGTTCCTCAGACCTTCAATGTGGACTGCAGCAAAGCTGGATTCGCCCCACTGGAGGTGCTGCTGTATGGACCTACAGGTGCAAATAGACTGGAAAAACACACACAGAGTTTTGAACAAATTCCTTGAAGTATATAAGTGCAATTTATGTTTTAGAAATGGAAGTACTAGAATGCCAGAAAAGCTGACTTAAAATGTGAACAGAACATTTGTATGTGTTTAGCAAATCTGAGGAAGTGAATGACTGAATGTAAGTGAAAGGACACATAAACCATAGCTATAGTTCCAAGTTTGTACATTAGTTTTGTGATGACCTTGAAAATGACAAACCGGTGCTGGAAAAAGTCCTGGATTTGCATTCAGTAATGTCCATATGAAGCCTGCAGACCCATTCATCAAGAGTGTTTTACAGTTGTCTAGACTAGATGACAGGGATGCAGAGGGATCAACTGTGTTGTTATTCTAGGGGCGACAGAGCCAGTGGATATCACAGACAATGGGGATGGCACACACACAGTGATCTACACTCCTGCTAAAGATGGACCGTACACTGTGTGTGTCAAATATGCAGATCAAGAAGTGCCACGCAGGTGAGGGGGCTTCTCAAAGAATGAATAAAGTCTTAAAATTAATGAAGCAAATAGACTGTGACCAAATCTTTAGAGCTGATTTAGAAAGTAGAAGAACACTTCCAAATAAAGGAAGAATGTGATGATTAAATGTGTTTGTTGTCCTTTTTTTTTTTTACCTTTTAAGTCCATTTAAGATCAAGGTGTTGCCTGCTCATGATGCCAGTAAAGTCCGTGCCAGCGGTCCTGGACTGAACGCTTCCGGGGTTCCCGCCAGCCTGCCGGTGGAGTTCACCATCGATGCCCGTGACGCAGGCGAGGGTCTTCTCACTGTACAGATTCTGGTGAGTTACATCAACACTCGCTCAGGCCTCTCTCTTTTTTTTCATGTTTTAAGACAGAGGTTTCCCTTGATGATCACTTGTGCTTTAACGGCCACTGTCCCCCCTCCGCTTCCTCTACCCTGACCTCTGACCCCTTCCCTGCTGTCACTGTAGGGTCCGGATGGGTGCAGGCAAGAGGCCTCTGTGTTTGTGGAGGACTGGGGTAGGAGGGTGTGGGAGAACCACATTGTAAAGGGCACCATCCCCTTCCATATTCTTAGGAAAGGATGTGTAAGGCCTGCCCCTCCTTTTGGCCTCCTCTTGTTGTTATAACTCACCATGTCTGGCATCCCTCCCATTTGCCTTAGGCCCCTAAGTGCTCATGGACCGTCCCCTTGCTACTGTACTCCCTGCCCCAGTTCACTGTGACAGTGAAGTGCAAGAAATGACTTGTAATTTCTTGAGGGTGATCCTTGTTTTTTAATAATCATACTACTTTACATTCTGAAAAGGAAGGGAGAAAACTTCACTCAAACCAAAACCAAACTGCACACATGCAAAAGCGTCCATAAACATCTTTGTCTTGCACAAAAGTGGCGTTTTTGAATGTGAGAGTGAACCTTTCTCCCAGGCAGCCATACTTGATGATTTGTAGCAGTCAAGGGGACTTGACACCCTTAAAGTTGCCCTTATGTGGTCTCTGTGGACTGACCTGTCATTAGATTTAGGCTAAAACCCTATATGTGGTTTTCCACTACATGACTAACAGTTATAGATGCTTGCTATATAATTTTATGAGGAATATTGCCTGTTGAATTTTGGCTACATTTTATTTTGGCAATTAGTTAAAACGTTGTTGTATTCAAATGAGAAATCAGATTTCTATATGCAGGCTAACAAGAGCCAATGAATATATTCACACATGCACATGCATTTCCATTTGCATGAACGCACTATAACAACTCATTCATTTTGCAGGACCCAGAAGGAAAACCAAAGAAAGCGAACATTCGAGATAACAGAGATGGAACATACACCGTGTCCTACGTCCCAGATATGACAGGACGCTACACTATTACAATCAAATATGGCGGAGATGAGATCCCATACTCCCCCTACCGCATACATGCTCTGCCCAGTGGAGATGCCAGCAAATGCCATGTGACAGGTAAGTTGCAGACATCTACCGTACATATGTCTCTACAGTATGTGACTTATTGTTTCATTAAAATGCAATCTCAGCATGATCATGAATTCTAACAGCTCCTCTTGTTGATTTGTAGTGTCGATTGGTGGACACGGATTGGGTGAGTTTTTAAAAATCAACATAAGTTATCTATATTACATTTTGCAAGCATTTTATGTAGGATCAGTTTAGGCCATTCTTTGTCACTGAAATGAATTGCAAAAAGTGGCCCAGTGTACATGAATTCAGACTATAATTCTCTGAATGGTGTAGTAAATTTGCTTTGCTGTGATTGCGGTCCCATGGACAGGCTCTGGGCTCGGACCAACTATTCAAATTGGCGAGGAGACCGTTATCACTGTGGATGCAAAGGCTGCTGGGAAGGGGAAGGTCACTTGCAAAGTGTCAACTCCAGACGGGGCGGAGCTAGACGTGGATGTGGTGGAGAACGCGGACGGGACATTTGATATCTACTATACCGCTCCAGAACCTGGGAAATACATCATCACCATCCGCTTTGGAGGAGAGCACATTCCTAACAGCCCCTTCCATGTGGTGGTGAGCACCTTCTGTTGCTATGCATTCTGAATAGTGTGTTTTGCATAATATTTGTAAACTACTATACAACATTTTTGGGATTGCTACGTTTTTTTTTTTTTAGAAAACTGTCTGCATTTATTTGATCACAAATACTGTAAAAAAAAAAAGTAATATTCTGAAATATGAATACGATTTAAAATAACTGTTTTTCACTTGAATATATTTTCAAATGTGATTTATTCCTGTGATGTAAAGCTGAAATTTCTGCATCGTTAATCCAGTCTTCAGTGTCACATGATCCTTCAGAAATCATTCTAATATGTTTATTTAATTCTCAAGACATTCCTCATTATTACTATTATTATTATTATTATTATATCATTGTTGAAAACAGTTGTGCTGCCTAATGATTTCTGTAGAAAACAAGATTTCTTCCAAGATGACTTATGAACAAACATTCAAAATAACAACGATTATTTTAAATACAACATTTTTGTAATAATGTAAAAGTCTTTTTCTGTTACTTTTGATCAATTTGATGCATCCTTGCTGGTGTTAAATAATAATTTCTTTAAAAAAAATTGTTATATTTGTTTTTGTTTTAATGCAGATGATCATATATCATTTCAAAATATGGCTACAAGTGCATGGTGTGTTTTTATAAAATAATAATTCTCCCAAAAAAACCTTTTTGTACCTTATTCATTGAGATGATGTTTAACAAATTAAATTCCAGTTTAATGGGTCAAATTCAATTGGCTGCATGTAAATGTGTGTCGTGTGAAGCCCTAAACATGTGACCACCTCCTTCGCCAGGCATCTGATACCATCCCTATAATCGAGGAACCATGTGATAAACTACAGTTACAGCAGCCCTACGCCCCCTACCAGGGCTACACCCCCCACTGGGTACACACCACCCCTAGTCATCCGATAATGTCCTTAACGCTCTCTGCTCCTCAGCCTTTGTCATTACTCCTTTTCATTTCATCCATCTTTGCTTAATTTCTCATGAGCTTTACTGCTGATGTCTTTTTTTATTAAATGGCTGGTAGGTTGATCATGCATTCATAGAGTTAATGAATAAGTTGCTGATCTCCAATTGCAGAGGGATTGTTTTGCACAAGGTTCTTTGTTGCTGCTGCTTTTATGAATTTATTCCATCTGCTGCAGTCCAACCAGCCTGGGCCCTTGACTGTTTTTCGTTTTCCAGCCATTAACCCATTGCATGCACTTATATCTTCTCACTGTTCTTAGTAAGCAGTGCAGTGATGCTGAAATCTCTTTCTCTTCTAGGCCACGGAGGAACCAATCACTGCAGTGGATGCCATGGAGCCAATGCTTCGCCCGTTCAATCTGGTCATTCCATTTACTGTACAAAAGGGGGAGATTACAGGTATTAACACTTATTAAAAAAACTAAAAAGTCGATAATTATTAGAGGTGCAATGAAGCATGCATCTTTTTCACAGAGGCCTACAGAATTTATTATTTCTAAAGATGCCATTTTGTTTTTTTAGGTGAGGTTCGTATGCCCTCTGGTAAAACTGCCCATCCTCACATCACTGATAACAAGGATGGGACTGTGACGGTCAAATATGCCCCCACCGAGAAGGGCCTACATGAGATGGACATCAAATATGACGGGAATCACATTCCAGGTATCAAAACAATTAGATGTTCGCTGCTCTAATGTAATAATTGTTCATTGCTGTGTTTGATGTTGATCATCTTTAAACATGAAGTGTCACTCTTTCAACATTGCTCTTACAGGAAGTCCACTGCAGTTCTATGTAGATGCCATTAACAGCGGGCATGTGAATGCATATGGCCCTGGTCTGAGTCACGGCATGGTCAACAAACCCACCACCTTCACAATCGTCACTAAGGACGCTGGAGAAGGTAATACACACACACCAAGCCCAGCAGCCAAACGGCCATATTGCATTCATTTCACATTGACTTCCTACATTGCTGTCTCATCTTCTCTCAGGTGGTCTGTCTTTGGCAGTGGAAGGCCCCTCTAAGGCAGAGATCAGCTGTAAGGATAATAAAGATGGCACCTGCACTGTGTCCTACATGCCAACAGCACCAGGAGACTATAATATAATCGTCAAGTTTGATGACAAGCACATCGCTGGAAGCCCCTTTACAGCCAAGATCACAGGTAGGGGTTTGTATGTGCCCAAATATGGGTATGAGTGAGAGAGAGAGGAAGAACAAGAGAGGGCAAAGTTATGTCTCTCCATAAACGTCTGTGAATCACTAAATTAGCTGTCGTGTGTGTTTATGTGTGTGCGCGTGTCTTCACACCTGGGGAATTGAACCACATCTGAAGTGCTTCTAAAAGTAGGAGCCACTTCCTGAGAGTTTTTAGAAACAGGAAGTATCTGTTTCCCCCCTCCTTCTGTCTCACTCTCACTTTGCCCCTCACAACATTGCTCTCCGCAACGGAACTGGGGTTGCACCCGCACAGTTAATGTTTATTTTTAATAACTGGAGCATATATGTTAGTTGTGTGTGTGTGTGTGTATATATATATATATGCACACACATATATTTCTGTCTCATTCTTGATGAAGGTGATGACTCCATGAGGACGTCCCAACTAAACGTTGGCACAGCCACAGACGTGTCACTGAAGATCACAGAGACGGACCTGAGCTCCCTGGCCGCGAGCATCAGAGCCCCATCTGGCAACGAGGAGCCCTGCCTGCTGAAGAGACTGCCAAACCGCCACATCGGTTAGTCACTCGTCAGGCCTGCCAGCACCTACATGCGTCACGACTGCAGATAAAGCAGATAAAGTGAAATATAAAGAAGCCAGATCACATTATTTGGGAATGGATTCTGTTACTTAGGGTTTAAAAGACCCCAAATTTTACATTTCCAACAGGAAGTTCAGATAGGACTTATTGATATTTGTGTACACCCCTGCAAAAAAGATGAGTCACCATTATTTAGGTACATTTTCCCAGAAGACTGTGAATGTAATTATACCACTTTTAGAGACTAGATAAACTTGTAAGGTTTTTCATAACAAGAAAGTCTTAGACCTCTGACTAATGTCAGCAATCAAACTCTGAAACTTTCTGACGAGTTGATGCCTGTAGTGTTTGCCTCTAAAACCTAATTTGAGACTAAGAGCTCCTTCCTGTGATTTCAAAGAGAATCGACTATCAGCTCAGAAAAGGCTTTTGATGTACAGCCAAACCCTGAGGCCTATCTTTTTCTGTTGGATATGACTGTGCTACCGTAAAATACTTTATAAACCTGAAAAAAGAACTCATTCCCATTGCTTTTTGCCTTTAGGAATATCCTTCACTCCTAAAGAGGTGGGTGAGCATGTGGTCAGCGTGAAGAAGAATGGAAAACACGTGACCAACAGCCCATTCAAGATCATGGTGGGCCAGTCTGAGATTGGAGACGCCAGTAAGGTGAAGGTGTTTGGGAAAGGACTGATTGAAGGACACACCTTTGAAGTGGCTGAGTTCATCGTGGACACCAGAAGTGCAGGTAAATGATATTCATGTTTATTTTTTGCCTGCAAAATTTTTGAATTTTATCAAGCAACTTTCGTGTGACCAATTTAAACCATGCAAACTTTTTCGCCATTGGGCAAAACTCTCAATAGCACTGTTTGTTATTGAAATGACAATTCGGCAACTAAATTTCATAGCGCAACATTAAAAACCTTAAGCCTGAAGTATACTTCAATATACTTTTGACACACATGCTTAGTGTTATCTGCATGCATTTGTAAATTTTTGTCATGCATACAGTATGTATGTATGTAAAAATCAAAGTGTACTTTCTCTGCTTTTCCTAACTGTATTAAATCGTAAAACCCACTTGGTTACCTTAGGTTATGGAGGTCTCGGTCTGTCCATCGAGGGGCCCAGCAAAGTTGACATTAACTGTTCGGATGTGGACGACGGAACATGCAAAGTGACCTACTGCCCAACCGAACCCGGAACTTACATCATCAACATCAAATTTGCCGACCAACATGTGCCAGGTACAGCACAGCTCTCAAACTTAAGTCTCTTTAAGATGCTTCCCTTCTGAGGTGGGCAACTCCTTTAAACTCTTTATGTTGCGCCACAGGAAGTCCATTTACAGTGAAAGTTCTGGGCGAGGGAAGAATGAAGGAGAGTATCACCAGAAAGAGACAGGCACCGTCAATCGCCTCGGTGGGCAGCACTTGTGACCTCAACCTCAAGATTCCAGGTGAGGAGAGAATGATTGACTCCTGTGGCCTCATGGGATATGTAGTGTCCATCAGATGCTCACTACAGAATCTCACCAAAAGGGTTTTCGCCTACTGTTCTATGAAATCTGACTCTCAGATACTACTCGTCTCACATACTCACATACATTTTTTGCCTACTATTATAGGTCTATTCAGACATAGAGTTCGTCTCTTTTTCCCACCTGTTTCCTACTGTCACACATGTCACTTCCTGTATCTTGTATCAGAATGGTTCTGTATGAAGCTGTATAGAATTTAAGTTTTGATAAAAAAAGAAAGAAAACAGAATATGTTTCCATTCTGCTTGGAAGCATGCATTTCTTGTTTCTCCTTTTTCATCACTCCCTTTCTTCATTCTTCTCTTTCCTTCCTCCTCTGTCTTTCGGGTTCCACGTCTGCAGGGAACTGGTTTCAGATGGTTTCGGCCCAAGAGCGTCACACCCGTACCTTCACACGCAGCAGCCATACCTACACACGCACAGAACGCACCGAGATCAGCAAGACCCGCGCTGGCGAGACCAAACGGGAAGTGCGGGTGGAGGAGAGCACCCAGGTGGGGGGCGACCCCTTCAAGGATGTTTTCGGTGGATTTCTGGGCAGGGAAAACCTGGGATCCTTCAGTAGTGCCCAGGAACGACAATCAGAGGGTGTGTGTGTCATTGAGCATTGTTTGCAGGTTAAAGGGATCATTTAGATCATTTATATATATATATATATATATATATATATATATATATATATATATATATATATATATATATATATATACTTTACTATTTACTCTTACAGGAACTTTCTTTCAAGTTTCTTATTGTATGTCTGTGTGATGATATCATGGTATATGTGTGTTTATGGAGCTTTGGGTGGCAATAAGTCCACTTTTTCCACTGCAGACCTTTATGACAGGAGAACCAAGCTGGAAAATCTGAGCAGCCTTCAACTCTGTGGGCAGCCCAGCCAATACATCATCTTTTATAGAAGAAATGGCTGAAATTTTAAGTGAAATGTCTCATGTGTGCCATTCTCTTTTCCTTTCCCTCTTTCTCTCTCAGGTGAATCAGGTACACAGGAAATGACCGCACAGGTGACGAGTCCCAGTGGTAACACGGAGGATGCTGAGATCATAGAAGGAGAGGACAGCACCTATAGTGTGCGTTTTGTGCCTCAGGAGATGGGCCCCCACACTGTCAATGTCAAATACAGGGGACAGCATGTCCCTGGAAGCCCCTTCCAGTTCACTGTGGGGCCCCTGGGAGAGGGAGGGGCCCATAAGGTTCGGGCTGGTGGGACTGGATTGGACAGAGGTGTGGCTGGAATTCCAGGTAAGAGACAAGACTAAAACTAAAACTGTTAGAAATAATTGTTGTTCATTGAAATAAAGTAAAATCTAAATAGTAGATGGAAAAAAAAATATTTTTAAATGTAAAAAAGTTATGTTATTTTAGTGTAAAGATACTATTATAATTTTAAATTAATATTTTGAATTAGTTTTTAGTTTTTAATTTTCTGTTTTAATTGTAATTTTAGTTAAAGTCTTTTTGTTGTTTTTGTCATTTTTATTAGCTTTTTTTCATGGAATTTTTATACATGAATTTTTATACATTTTTATTTCAGTTTTAGGTATTTCGTTACTAAATACTAAACGAGAATTAGAAAATTTGCCTTGGCAACTAGCAATAATAAAATAAGTTTATATTTTATTTTATTTATTTTAGTTAACATTTATTTTAAAGTAACCATTTTTATGCTTTTAGTTATCTATTACAACCATGCTTTTCAACAAGCTTAAAATGAAGTGGATGTACCTTAAAAAACTAAATGAAAATAAAAAAATATTTTTTTATATTATCAATTTGTTTTTATATTTATTTAAAATACTAACAAATACTGTATATATATATACACACATATAAAGTACATACTATTACAGTATATATATATATATATATATATATATATATATATATATATATATATATATATATATATAAATAACTTATTTTGGTGTGATTTTTAGCTGAGTTCAGTATCTGGACCCGTGAGGCCGGTGCTGGTGGTTTGTCAATAGCTGTTGAGGGGCCCAGCAAAGCAGAGATTTCCTTTGAGGACAGGAAGGATGGTTCCTGTGGGGTGATCTATGTGGTACAGGAACCTGGTAAGTGCTACTGCTAATTTTTGTGTAGTGTTTGCTTTAGTAATGGAATCTTCCATTTAAATTTTATGAATAATTTTCAATTACACTCATTTATTTATTTATTTAACTTCAGGTGACTATGAGGTGTCAATCAAATTCAACGATGAGCATATCCCAGACAGCCCTTTCATCGTTCCTATTGCATCAGTGTCAGATGACGCCCGCCTACTTACCGTCACCAGCCTGCAGGTGAGTGATTCCAGATCAAACATGCTCACGCACTGACTTTATCAACACACTCTCTGAGAGACTGTGAGAGGACTTGATGGAGAGCACAGGACAGCTTATCATGAGTCGAAACAAGTGTACTTGCAGTTCCCTTCACGAGGAGTGTAGAAGGAGTTTCTCAGGAAAGATAAATGAGCATGACGAAGTAGCAAATCATTTGTTATGTTGGCCATTGTGAATATGCGTAGTGAGAAAGGCTTATCTTTACATACTTGTTTTAAACTTCTGAAGATTAGATGATATATAAAGATAGTGTATGTGGCTGTGTCTCTGCAGGAGATGGATCTGAAGGTGAACCAAGAGGCCTCGTTTGCCGTGCAGCTGAACGGAGCGAGAGGGGCGATTGAGGCTAAGGTGCACACACCGTCTGGAGCAGTGGAGGAGTGTTACATCACTGAGCTAGACAATGGTGAGCAGATGTGCACATACCCAGGAGTATAAAAAGTCAGGGGAACTATTTTGTCTGTAATAAATTATGTAAATTATGTAAATAAATATGATTTTCTCTATTAAAATTCATATATACTTTTATTAAACATTTTATTATACTATTTTGTATATTTTATATTATTATTTATACAGTATGGTATTTTTCAAATAAATAAATAAATAAATAAATAAATATATATATATATATATATTTTTTTTTATACATGCATACATACATACATACATACATACATATATATATATATATATATATATATATATATATATATATATATATATATATATAATTTTTATTAATATACATGTGTGTCTGTATCTGTGTATTATTTAATATATTTTCGTATTATACATTTTATTATATTATTTCATTATTTTGTATATTATATATTTTCTCTAAATATATTTATATTTATAAATTTTTTTATTTTGTTTTATATATTATATATTATTCATTATGCATTATATTTTTTTTTAATCAATTTATATTTTTTGTATTTTGTGTTATAATTATTGCATTGTATTGTTATTTATATAGGTTTTATATTTATTTTAGGTTATATATTATTATAATTTATGTGTATTCAATATTGTATTTAGGTTATATATTATTATCATTTATGTGTATTCAGTATTCAATATTTTATTATTATACTTATAATAAAATATAATATTTTGTTTATTTTTATTTAGTGTTTAATATATTTTGTTACATATTTTATTATATTATTTTGTATATAATTATTTATTTATTATTTTTAGTATTACAAATACTATTTACACACATGTGGGTGCATATATATATATATTAGTTGGGTTAGTTTAGAGCATATAGTTAGTGACTGCATTTGAACTCATTCAATACTGCATGCCTGTTTGTGCAGATAAACACGCCATACGGTTTATTCCACGGGAGAACGGCGTCCACTCCATCGATGTCCGTTTTAATGGAAGTCACATCCCAGGCAGTCCCTTCAAGATCCGTGTCGGGGAACCCGGCCAGGCGGGAGATCCAGGAATGGTGACGGCTTTCGGGCCCGGCCTGGAGGGGGGAACTACAGGTGTGACACCATCAAGTAGCCAATCACAAGCGTTAAAACACAAACTCACAGAGACTCACTGGCTTCATCTCATCCTTCACAGGTGTACCGTCAGATTTCATTGTAAACACATGTAACGCCGGCTCAGGAGCTCTGTCGGTTACCATCGACGGCCCATCGAAGGTGAAGATGGATTGTCAGGAGTGTCCAGAAGGATACAAGGTCACCTACACACCCATGGCTCCCGGCAGCTACCTCATCTCCATCAAATATGGAGGACCGCAGCATATCGTGGGCAGCCCCTTCAAAGCCAAAGTCTCTGGTGAGACATCACACACTACAGTACATTACACCAGGCCCTTTCTGCTCTTTACATCTTCTTGGGGACACACAGAGCCAGGTGTGATTTACACACAGATAGCCAAAAGGTATCTGTAGTCCACCATATTAGATTATATTATTGCTATTTTTTATTATTAAAGTAACAGGGACAAACATTACTGCAGATGCACCACACTTAGCCAAAGGGTATTTTTCATCTGTGTTCCACCCTGAAAATGAAATATTATTAATATTAAAATATAACACGAAATATAAAATAAAAAACGAGAAATTGTTTTATTATATCATATTATATTATGCTTTTTTGCTCCATAAATATAATATGAGTAAATAACTATTTTTAAAAGCTGAAAAGGTTTCTAGCACTCATGTTAAAATAGGAAAACCTGGTTGTGATATTATATAATCAGGCAATCCATAATGTGATGGACTGGATTTGAAACCATACAAGCTTATGGCAACTTAAAAAAATGTGTGAAACTGTACTTGAGATTGAGACTAATGATTGATGAGGGGAACATCTTTCAACCCACTAGCACAACAGCTCATCTTTCATAAAGAAGCAAATTAATAAGAAGAAATTCAATCTCCAGGTGCACGTCTGTCCGGAGGACACTCTCTACACGAAACATCGTCAGTTCTGGTGGAAACGGTGACCAAATCGTCCTCAGTGGCCGGATCGTTCTCTACTCTGCCAAAGTTCTCGTCCGATGCTAGTAAGGTGATCTCCAGGGGGGCCGGACTCTCCAAAGCCTTCATTGGCCAGAAGAACACCTTCACGGTAGACTGCAGTAAAGCAGGTACAGCGTCCCGAACAGTAAAAAATAATGCATGTTTGTGCATACTACCCACAATGCTCTCGTACAGATGGCTAAACAGCTTTTATTTTGTCTGTTCAGGGACAAACATGTTAATGGTAGGAGTGCACGGGCCAAAGACTCCCTGTGAGGAGGTGTACGTCAAGCACATGGGCAACAGAATGTACAATGTCACATACACAGTGAAGGAGAAAGGCGACTATATCCTGATAGTCAAATGGGGAGAAGAAATGGTGCCCGGAAGCCCTTTCCACGTCACCGTGCCTTAAAGACTGTCTTTAAACCCTCTCCACTATGCAAAGAATCTACTGATCGTCCTGGGAAAGAGAGGGGACTTGCCAACAATGCCTTTTCATGACATATTAATCAAGAAAATGTCTTCATCTTCTATATCTGCATACGCTTTATCCAAAGTCCATTATGTGCTCATTTCACACACGGAAATGTACCGTAGTTTCTTTTGTATTCCGTTATTTTAGATGTTGTGAGACTAGAGAACATTTGATGGAGACGTGAATAATGAAATACTATTTTGAAGATGCCACATGCTTAAACACATCCGTCTTGTTACCAAATTACTGTCCGGACCATTTGCAGACATAATTTAACAGATGAATTATTTAATCTTTTTTTTTTTTTTAGTTTTTTTTAAATCTAATGCTAAAACTGGTCTTATTTTTATGATGGAATAACATGATTTAATCTGGACTACGTTTAAAGGCGGTCCTAATCAAAGGCTTAGTTTGAGCAGAGAAAGCCTACTGGACCAGGTTCAGGCTCACGCTGGGTCTAAACCGGTCCCGGGTGGCCCAGCACCCCTGCAGACTGGCTTGTGTGATTGGTTAGATTTTTTTTTTTGTACCAAGCGGTGTAGCAGAAACCGTTGAGCATGTGAATGTTTGAAATCCCACAGTTTTTACAGTGACTATGTTAAAGAGCAACATTTTATAGTGATTTTTATATGTATGAATTTAAAATAGTAATGTATGGAGAAACACTAATTGTTTGATATTTTAATCTACTGTTTGGTAAAATTGTGCTGGCATATTAAAGTTTTAATTGCTACTGTGCTGTTTATTGATGTCCATATGCATATTATATTATATTATATTATATTATATTATATTATATTATATTATATTATACAATGCATATTAATAAACATTACAGTAAATGCACCACAGTGCAGAATGTTTAATATTTTCATCTGTAGAACACGGACAAGTTACACCCTATATATGTATTTGTAAACAGGGGAAAATGGCATTGCTGTTCTTGTTCCTTAAATAAATAAAACATTACGGTGCAAAATAATTAACTGCTATAATATCAACATTTACCATATATATTTATACAATAGCAATATTTCCTTTAGCATGAGAATATTCATTGTGTGCCATATGTTTGTTGCGCTCGCAGCCACTAGAGGGCGCTCTCACACTAGTTCAATGCCAGGTGTTGTTAATGAGGCTTTAGTTACAGGCGCGATCAATGAAAGCTGGCCAGGAGAAAAGGTCCTTCAGGTCAGTGTTTGAATTATACTCTTGATTGAGATTTAAAATAGCAGAAATTTCCCAATAAACCAATAAAAGGTCATTTTAAATAAGCACAAGTATTTTAGTTATCAAGTGTATTTGGATGTCTTGAGAGAAAAGATCTGTTTCCTTTCTGGCCCCATCACTAACAAAACTTAGGGTGAACCATACTAAACATGTCTGGAGGAAAATGGCTTAAAATAGGTAACTAAGATTGGAATTATGAGATTAGATCTTTGACTACACTCAGAATGATTCTGAGGCCTGAAATGTGTATAAATGTGCTGCTGTCAAATTATATATGTGTGTGTGCTGTAATGTGAAATGCTCAAATTATCAAGATCGTTTCCTTCCAGTTTAATGAGCATAACTGTGTGTTTTCCTCATTCTTATTATATTTCTGCCACATAATTTGAATGTGTGTAACATTCTCAGTTTTATGAATCCGACAAGCGAGCTATTTTGCAAGAAACATCAATATTCTGGTTTTCTTAAACGTACTGTATGCGGTTTATATAAGATTTTCTGCTCATCTATCACGTCAAAGTCCTAATAAATATGAAAAAGCTGGAATAGTTCAGTCACTTCAGTTCTATAGAGTTCCTTATTGCTTGGTTTGGGCCTTCATGGTGATCTATGTCCATTTTGCTGGTGCAGGAAACAGATGCAGTGTGGAAGAGGATGATGAAGAGGACTGCAGAACGATCCCCTGCTGCTTTGGACACATTGGTTGAGTAAGATCTATTGCTGTCTTTGCTCTTTAACCATCACTTTCTAGAATACTTGATTCTGATTGGCCAATCGCGGTATCCTGCGGTCAGGTGTTTCCTAATGAGCGATGACATCTTGCATCTCATTTATCAGTTCACACCAAGAATGATAACTTTATATTAGCATTCAGTACAGAGTTCAAATAGGCTGAACTATATGGTTTATCGATGTATGCATGTATGATATTCAATAATGGGAGACTCCTTAAGTGACTGGCCCTTATAGACACACACATATCAACTGATCCCTTCATATGCGTTTTATTAAACTCTTATGTTCTCGGCCACTGCACTATCCATAGATCCCAAGAACTCTCTTTCTTCAAATAAAGAAGGATAGATGCCTAGTGGCGGCACACTGTCACCTCATCAGTATGTGAACATCCTCCTGAAAGGTGCTTGATCTCTACTTTCCTATTGTCCCTGGGCTGGGCCTCCAGGAGTGGGCTAGATAGATGAGACTCGGGGGATGACAGGAACCTAATGGATTTCTGGTCATTTGTAACGAGGATGTAAATGGCAATAAAGGCTCTGGGGCTCAGAATTAAAGCTGCACATTTCTATCATTGAGTCGCAGTGGAGTCAGTCGTTTAAACAGATTTCTCGTTATAGAGGACAGAAAGAGGGGGAAAGCCATTTAAAGAGAGAGGGAGAGCTGGTTGTGTGTGTGTGTGGGACAATTGCTTAGCAACATTAATGACCTTGCACCTGTCGATGGAGGAATACGGAGGTATAGCGGGGCGCACCGTCCTTCCTTTGACAGTGTTTGATTAAGTGGGCTTAATCTGTGACGCAAACTGAGGAGAGTCAACAAGAACACCATTTCTATTGTGTTGACACCGATTTTAAGTTTCTCATGAGTCATAAAAAAAAAAAAAAAGGAAAACCGATAGATGTGGTCTTTCTTTTAAAAAACAGTTCAATGAGCAATAAGTTGATATTTCGTAAAGATGTGGCTCACATTAGCTAAATTTCAGCTAAACATGTTGTTCGTGTATTATCAGTAGTTTAGGTGTGTATGATGTAAAGGTGACACAGAAGTCAGTTTCAAATCAAGCAGCTGTCTTTTGGTCTACATCACATACTCACATGACCAGCTTAACCTGCTGCAAAATCAGTGTAAAAAAATCTTTCACCTTCACTCAAAATTCCTGAGTGCATGGATTTCTATTAAAACTACTGCGTATCAAAATTGAACTAATCGGTTGAGTGAATAATTCAATGACTCACTCAAAGACAGTGGCTGCATCTGAAATCACATACTTCCCTACTATACAAGTAGGTGACAAGCATTATGTGCAAATAGTAGTACTGTATGTCTGATTTCACAGTATTCATAAAACAGTAGGCAAAACATTCAAGAATGACCTTTGTGATTTATTGACATTCGTGAATTATTCATACTATACACATCCATGCTTTGTAAAACATACTTTTTAAAAACATTGCAAAGTAATTACTTTTTCTATAAAGAAGTACCTACTCAAGTATGTGATTTCTGACTCATCCAGTATCTTTTTGTTTGTTTGTTTGTTTCTGAACGAACTGAGTGAGTGATTCATTGATTCATTCATAAGGACATTTACCTGTCGCCACCTACTGGTGTAACTGTGTAATCCATAGAAACTGTCAATGAAAATAATCTCCAAGTCTGTGATCAGAAAAATAAAAATAAATCTTTGAAATGTCAAAAACTAAAATGTTTACACTGGTTATTTATTTTTGTAATTGTGTTCTATACTTAGTATGATATAGAGCCAAGTTGTTTTTAATGTGAATAAAAAATTCTGTATGGAATAGGTGGAGTGATATTAAAATAGTTAAAAGTCTCTGCAATTTTTATTGTTATGACTGTACTCTTGGAGCATTTCTTGGCCAATCAAATTTGAGGACTGGAGCTAATTTGCTGTGTTTAATTTGACGGCTGCAGCCTATGAAATGAGAGACCGCTTCTGTTTTAAGATGCTTTGTATAAAAGCGTTTACAACAAGACAGTTGGCGTTTCAGTTTATGAACATTCTGGATGTTGCTCGAATGCTCTACAAGAACATTAAAACAGGACATTTAAACGATTTAGTTTTTTTTTTTTTTTTTTTTTTAAACCATCTGCTTCTGGAAAAGTGTACATTTGAGTGGTTAGAGAAGACAAGACAGGAACCCTGCTGATCCTGAGTATTTATCAAGCCAACATAATTACACACAGTGTTGATAATCGCAGAAAGCACAATGATTGATTTCAGGTACCATTAGCGGTACAGTTCTTTCAGCCCAGTAAGACAGCGCTACTAATGGTAATGGTAGGTGTATGCTGGAGTATTTCCTCACTGTTTCTCAGGCGTCATGGCAATGCTGTTTAATGAAGGGGGTTGGTTGTCTTATCAGAAAATGCAATCTGCTGAGTTTACTGGGGGAGAGGACAGATTGCAGGCATGATGGGAAATTTCCATCACCTGCTTTTTAACTTACTGCTACATCTGAAAGCGAGTGCACTTTCAAAGATAAACACCCTTCGGCAACTCTGATTAATTCATATGTGTCATGCCGCCAGGGTTCATTCAATGTATGAAAACACATACATGTGCTGTTCACGGTCTGTGCTGTTGAACCCACAGCATGCTAAAACCTCGGTCGGAGTCACATCCAGCATTATCCATGCTAATGGAAAAATACACTGTCTTCAATTTTTTCCTCATGAATCATGAATAGGAGTTTCAATTGATACTCTGGGAGCAATCTAATTCTGTAGAAAGAGGAGGAGGAGGGGTAACAAAAAAAAAAAGGTGCTATGATACATCATGGCAATGTATTAAGCTCTAAATGTGTTTCTGAGCATATAGATAACAGAGCTCATATATGTGTTCACAATGCATGCATATGTAATTATGAAATGTCATTTTATTAGTATATGTGTGATAATGCAGAAAGTGATGCAAGTGTAAAGCCTGAGTCATCTGTCCACTTGGTGGCAGCAGACACTGTGAACTGATGGTTTATTTAAAAGTTAAAATCATGTGAATGCTATTAAAACAGTCTTATCAAGCCGATCTTATTGAGACCAAAAACATAAACCATTCCACAAATGGTTAGAGTTTGAAGAGATACTGTATAACCTTTGTTTATAGCAAGAATTGGCAAGGTCATTTACAGCAAGAACATAGTTCTTGTTCATTAGGTCAGAGGGAAGTACTGTAGTACTTTTGATATACCACGGTACAACCGTGATATTTCTGATGGCATGTTTTCATGATGCGGGTTTGCGATAGTGATTAAAACTTTGTATTTTTCCTCCCTCGGACCACCTGGGAAGCAGCTAAATCGACCACTAACCATCGCTCCCGCTCTCATTTTGCCCTCTTTGTTCATCTTGACTTGATTTCAAGACCATTTTTTATTAATTTGTTTTTTCTAAACTCGGTGAGCTATGAGATTGCAGTGCTTTCATCAAAACCATAAATAGCTTCTGATGGCATTCACGCTCTTCTGTATGTTGCTTTTATTATGTGTATTATTTGGCTGAATGGATGATTTGCAATTAATACTATTCAGAGTAGGAAGGAAAGGGAAGGGGGAGGTGAAGGAGAAGACCAAGTGATAAAAATACTCCTCCTATTTATACGAGCCGGAATTCTAATCCAGGAAGAGTGACGCATCGGTCCAACCCATGATCAGACCAGAGGATCTGTTTCTTATTTCTTATCTTTTATTCTTATTGTTCTTTTATATGATCCGTGACACCCGCTTTGAGGCGTTCACACCTCGGAGTTGAAATGCATGACTAGATTTCACACTTTGCTGTGGAAAGGGATCTCAAATTAAACTAAAAACAGAAATATATAATTCTCAATAAATTGCACTTTTCTGCTTGGCATCAAAAATCCCTCATCAGTCGACGTCTCTCCACTTAACTCTCTCTCTCTCGCTCTCTCTCCCTCCTTCACTTTACTGTTCGGTCTCTTTTATCTGCTAGCCCAGTTGTTCCGGACAAAAGTAGAAAGCTTGAGGGAAGTGGGCCAGTAGTGCAGGCAGGACGGGGTGTGTGTGTGTGTGTGTTTCATTTTGTGCCACACAGTACATCTCAATAGTGTCCCGTTTATCTATTCATACTTGGAATTGTGTGTCTTAATGCATGCAACGCATAATGTGAGGGGCATTCTGTGCTTGTATTTGACTGTGCATGCAATAAAATAGCTTTACAAATGGAGTTTTCTTCCTTTGTTGATGGAGAAACATGAAGTAGAGGTGGGATATAACGAAGGGCTTGAACCTTTTAAAAAGCCAAAAAACTTTGGTGTATAGCTCACCGATGAACCACGAATATTCAACATTTTCATGTTGATTTTAAAAAATAAGCAAAAAAAAAAAAAAAAAAAAAAACTTGCATGCTCTACTCTCATCCATTGTCTCATGTCTGATGTGCCGCAAACCTCCCCTTGTCTGCAAAATGCAAACATATCCCACCTCTTGCCGGCAGGCACTATAAATATTCTATTGTCTTTATTCTGCACATTTGGCACCTGTCCTAACCCATTACATTCGTTTGATGACAAACATCTTACGGGTACACAACAATCAATCACCCATCTGTACAATAATAATGTCTGTGTTCTCACCCCCCCCCCCCCCCCCCCCAAAAAAAAATCACTTTACAAAATGTCATAAAATACAGTAACACAGCAACATGTGCATGTCAGGGGCCGGTAAATGTGCTAAAGAATGATATCAGCGTTTCTTATTTTTGTGGATTCTCTTCATATGATGTCACAAATGTAGTAGGAAAAGTAACATAGCACTTAGTGACTTCTATTATATGTGCCTAAAAATACCCGTGAGCACTTGAAAAATATATGCAAGCCATATTATTTTTGTTTCTATAAGTTTATCAGTTTCATGTTCCATCTGTCAGATCGGTTTTATCTGTTCCTGTACGCTGAATGAATGTCTAAATATGGAAACGACTGTTTATGACATCATCTATTGTTTTTCACAGCACCCTCTGGCTTTCCTGTATAATATTGTAATGTTGATGTGATAGCATAATTCACTGGAAAATTAATATGTAAATACCTTTCAAATAAATGCAAACTAAACATCGATATTTCTCCCAATGTGTTACACTAACAGCCCTATATGGTTGATGATTATTTATTACTGGATCCATTTGTGGCTCACTATTTAATAATTTATTTTGCAGAATCTCAGAAAGAATCTGCTTTTGCGTTAAGATTTCTGTAGCATAGTACTCCAATATCAGTGCGTGTTGTAGACTTGGAGTTATTTTTGATTAATATTTTGGCTAGACGCATGATGCAACACTGAACAAATGTAAACAAACTATAAAGAGTTCTGTTATTGGGCATCTAATGTCAGAACTAAAACAGTAAAAATCTAGGGCATTACATAAGTACATTAAAATCATTACAACATTTACAGTAATGCTAATTTATGTAACACCTGCAAATTCTTTGCTGGTTCTGTGCATATTCTAGATATTTCCCAGCCCTAAGCCGTAAGTGCACGATGATTCTTCAGTATTTTTGTCCCCGTGAGGCATCTCAGCCGCTGCAGAGCACCTCAAAGTGTTTGTCCTTTATGCATAAACTACCCAACATGCATTATTCATATGACTGGAGCGCCAGCCTCAGCCTCATAACCATATACAAACACCTAGTCTGCTGAACTGGGAAATAAAACCCTTTCTCTTCTCAGATAAATGACAGAGGGACTATACTAGTCTACTGTCCAATTTAAGGCATAGACCCATAGTTTTGTTTTTGATAAATGTGTGTATTTGTACTTTAAAATGAAGTGGCTGTTAAATTCAGGGGTTTTGAAGTTGGTCTCTATGGAAAAGTTGAGAAATTGTGTAACAAATATAAAAGCAAATTTTTTTTTTTTTTTTAAATTAAATTTGATTAAAATAAAACATTAGGTTAAAATTATAAATATTTAATAACTTGATATAGATTAACAGTATTTCAGTGAACTGAAAAAAGTAATAATTTAATGTAATATACTATGTTAATTTATTGATTACAATAAAATATTTAAATACAAACAAATAAAACAATAATAATAAAATAAGTTGATATAAACAAATAGAATCTTACACTGAATAGAAAAATTATTAATGTAATGGAAAGTTAATTTGTTAAAATGTTTGAATTAATATACATTTAATATAATATAAATAACAATTGAACTAAAATCTAACAGTACTATAATTGCTAGGAAAAAAGTAACAATGTAACGTAATAAAGTAAACATTGAGTCAAATAAAATATAAAAATGGATAAAAAATGGACAAAATGGTACTAGAGTGAATGGAAATAAAACGATTCATTTAATAATAGAAACTAGAAATGAATTGATTAAAATAAAACTTTTAAATAAATACAAAAACGTTTAAATACTACAGTTTATAGAAAAATTAACAATGTAACGTAAAATTTAGCGTTAAAGTTAAAAAGGATTACTTTATGCAGTATAGAAGCAAAAAATTTGTTCACTGATTAAAATATAGCAATAATAAATAATTGAAATAAGCTGAAGTAATAATTTAAGACTTGACATTTGCAGAGTATGGTGACCCATACTCAGAATTGGTGTTCTGCATTTGAACTCATCCAAGTGCACACACACACACACAGTAGTGAGAAGTGAACACACACCCGGAGCAGTGGGCAGCTATAGATCCAGCGACCAAGGAGCAACAGGGGGTTCAGTGACTTGCTCAAGGGCACTTCAGCAATGGGTATTGAGGGAGGAAGAGAACGCTGTTCATTCATTCTCCCCCACCTATAACACCTGCTAGCACCGAGACTCGAACCTGCAACCTTCGGATTACATGTCCAACTCTAACCATTAGGCCACAGCTGCCCCTAAACTGTCCTCTATAATAAACTATCCTCTGCTTTAAGTCTTTTAGAAAAAAACTTTTAACTTTTTCTGTAGACTAGTAGTCTGTCAATGCTTTTTGCAGATTCCAATCTCATGCATGCTGGCATCAGATGCAGAGTCAGGGTAAAGTATCTGCTCGGCCGTCTGAATCACCAGTCACTTCTTTTTGAGTAGAATAGCATGTTTAATTAACATCTGTGCTAAGCGGTGAATGTGCAGTAATTGGTAATTACTCCAGCGTCTTGCTCAGGTTGTGCCTCGGCTGAGTAAATTGCTGGAATTCTTCAGTCATTTCTCTATTTAATCAGGTGAGCGTCTCTCCACCTCCCGGTCCCAAACCGCAGTGATCTCCCTCTCCAGTGGCCTGTAATTGGCCTAATGAAGAATCCAATCTCATCTGGCATCACATTAGAAACTTGTCATTCTCACTCATCCTCTCTCTCTGAGTCTCATCTCGTCGCTCTGATGGTCTGTTTATCGGCTTGAAGCAGAACGATGTCATGATGCTCTTTTCAGTAGGGATAAGAGAGGGGTTAAAGGTTAAGAGTAGCCTATAAAGTTCATTACTGGTGGCCTGGAAAAAGAATAACACCTTAGATATCAGCCACAGCCGATTACAGCCACAGAGTGAGTGTGAATGAGAGCGTTTGATTCTGTGGCATCTACACTGTTGAAACCGTGTTTACGGTGGCTCTTTATACTGTAGAATTCATTGAGGCTTCAATACAGCTCACCTGCCAGTATCAGAGGATGCTGTGATGTGGATTTGGTTCTGTGTAAATAATGGAGTAGTGCTGTTTTGAACTTTATCATCATAACAATCTGTCATCTGATAATTGTTTTCATAATTTTTCTGGTGTTTTCTTTGTGATTTATGTGTGTTGTTGTGCTGTTGGGGAAGTCGTGGCCTAATGGTTAGAGGGTTGGACTCCCAATCGAAGGGTTGTGAGTTCTAGTCTCGGGCCGGACGGAATTGTGGGTGGGGGTAGTGCATGAACAGCTCTCTCCCCACCTTCAATACCACGACTTAGGTGCCCTTGAGCAAGGCATCGAACCCCCAACTGCTCCCCGGGCGCCGCAGCATAAATGGCTGCCCACTGCTCCGGGTGTGTGCTCACAGTGTGTGTGTGTGTTCACTGCTCTGTGTGTGTGCATTTCGGATGGGTTAAATGCAGAGCACAAATTCTGAGTATGGGTAACCATACTTGGCTGAATGTCACTTCACTTCACTGTTGTAGAGAAAACATGGCTATAGCCAATGTAAATTATGTACAAATCCTGCATTTACATTAATGATTGCGTTCATGTGTTCTTACTGTTAGTAAAAAGCACCCTCTAGTTAAAACGTCCACAGACTCTGATTAAAAAAAAAAAAAGAATATTATTATTTTTTAAATATAATATTTAAACAAAAATATTTTATGAAGAACCTTACACGTGTTAAAGTGAGTATATACAATGACAATTAAGATATTTAAATTTTTCTTATTTAACAATTCCAAACACAATTTGCTTATGTCAAGAATTAGAAAATTAAAATATATAATAAATAACAGCAGCTATAATAATAAATAGGCTCAAATTTATAATGATTATACTAATAAATCTCTTATAACTATTTTCCCTGAGTCTGTTGAACATTGTAAACATTTAAGTTAGATTTAATTACCATTTAAATGTATGGTTTTTTTTATATATATAAATGTAATCATGTCATTTTTATAATACATAAGTTAAATACTTTTTTAGTCTATTTTAATATTAATTATTTTAACTATAATCCACATTTAATATTTAAGGTATTGTTTATATTAATTATATAATTATGATTAATATAAATGATAAATATATATATATATATATTAATGGAAAAATTTGAACTTTATCAAATTATCCAAAAAATGTAATGTAACCACCGTAAAAATATTAAGCGTCTCTTTTCAACATCGAAAATGTTTCTTGAACACAAAATCAGCATATATGAGTGATTTCTGAAGGATCACGTGACACTGGAGTAATGACTGCTGAAAATTCAGCTTTACCATCACAGGAATACATTTCATGGTATGTCATTGTGAAGATGAAATACCCCAGAGATGAATACTACAAGTAGAGGATTATTTAGCAACTGGGGTTTATCTAACCAAAAAAAAAAAAAAAAGAAGCCTGCCAATCCCAGTGGCCACTGGTCTCTCCAGCCTGTTCGATGTGCATTACCTTGCTTCTCTCCTGTTCTTTGTCTCTCTTTTCCTTGCTCATATCTGCGCCATTTCTACAGATGGCATCTGATTACATCTCATCCACTCCTCTCTCCGATGGTGAGCCATAATCACACTCCTCCAAATGGGTGCCATAGTTATGTTGCCATGCTGTTCTCAAGTGGACACACCACAGACACAGAGCCTGTCAGTAGAAAAACACTCCCCATTCCCCACTAACCTCATCGCCAACAAACTCAGGAGCCATCCCCATGATTCAGCATCTGCCCATGATGACAGATGGTTGCATGGTACTGGTGCTGATGTAGGAGCCAGTGATATCACTGATCACACCACTGTTGACTCGAGGGTTTTCATCAGGTGTGGACTCATGGGATTGACAGGCCTAGGGGAAAAATTTTTAACCCTAATTGTCCTCCAGTCTGTAGCTGATGAGGCATGTTGCAGCTGTGGATGTGCGAATGTGTGTTTGGATGATGCATAATTACCTGCATGATGGACGTTTGCCCCATTACCTGACAATTTTGGACCGGCCACTCCATGGTGCTCACACACTTAAGTAAATTAGGGCTGTCAAATTTAATGCCTGCAGTTAATTGTCACAGTATTCGCTTCGATATTATACGATTCATTCTGCTTTCTTTGACCAAATTTTCAAAATGATTGATGGCAAGAGCATTTAATTTTAGCTTAGATGTTAGCTGTCGTTTAAATTCAAGTTGCTGGAAGTGATAAATATATTAATATAATATATAATATAAAAAAACTATGGACATTGGACAGAAAACCTATAAATTACATGTTGTTGTTGTTGTTATTATTATTTTTTTTTAACATGCTTTTTAAGAGTAATTTCATGAAGGGTGGTAATTTAATTACTCAATATTGGTAGCAAGGTGTGCTGTCAGAAATATATAAATCAGTGTTTTAGTACACCGTTTTTCTAAACATTAATTGAAAGCCATTATACATGTGTATACAGTCTAAAATTAGGAGTAGGTCATTGCAGTTGCTCAGTTATTTTTTTGACTTATGTTTCCCGCTATACACATACAATCACGCTCTCTTTCCCAGCAGCCTCTCCACGGGAGGGTTATGAGGAGTAATGGCATGAGAGTCGCTATGTAATTAGACGGAGGTCTGCTTGTCCTTTCCTAGGTGACACTGACTCATGGAGGGCTGCATTGGGCCATTAATGGATAGCTGGTTGTTTGTGTGCATGCCGGGCTCCTGTGTCCTTGGGTGGTTGAACTGCCTCTCCTCTTTCTGCTTCAGAGGATGTCAGGGCCGCTTAGTTCAATGGCCATATAATGTCCGAACATGCATAAATGCATGCATTTGGTGCAGCAGGTGTCCGGAGGTTACTTTTAAGCATGCTAGTAAGTTTGGACATGCAGTTACGCCCCTTTTTCAAAGTATTGGCTTTTACAAGCCCTGACGGAGGCCTTTGGCTCATGATGGTCCATCTGTCATGCTGTCTCAGTTCTTTCTTTCTGTTTCTCTTTCCGTCAGCCGGTCAGACTCTTCAGTCGTGGGACTTCCACTTCCCCTGACAAGCTCTTTTATCGGGGGTGAATGTAGAGTGCACTTCTCCCTGCTCCCCCTGAGCCAACCTCTCCACCTCAATCATTCATGAAAACAAGAGGGACAACAGAACAGGAGGGAGGAGAGGAGGAGGAGGAGGAGAAGAAAAGACAGACAGTTTCAATCGTAGATGGAGGTTTTTTAATTTTATACAATTAGTGGAGTTTAACCAACCCTCTGCAGTCCAAGGGGTCAAGATTTTGTTGGTTAGCATAGTCCAGTTAGCCCCATATGTATGATGTTGTAACTGATTTCAAGTTGTTCAAGTTCAAGATGTGTCTTTTAGACATTTTTTGAAAATGCTGCTCGAATTGAGATCCATCAGTACCTTGATTTTGATGCGAGCAGCTGTTGGCAGTCAGTGCAAACTGATGAAGAGATGTGTGACGTGGGCTTTCTTCGGCTCGTTGAAGAGCTCTCTCACTGTTGCATTCTGGATCACATGCAGAGGGTTGATAGTACATGCTAGAAGGCCTGCCAAGAGAGTCTAGTCAGGAGAGAACAAGAATTGTGTGGCCTGCTCTGATAGGAAGAATTGAATCTTCCTAATGTTGTATAAGGCAAATCTGCAGGACAGGGCTGTTGTAGAAATATGGTCTGTTAAGCTTAACTGATTATCAGTCACAACCACAAGGTTCCTAGCTATCCTGGAAGGAGTTATGGTTGATTAAGTGTATAGAGAAGTTGTGATGAATTGCTGGGTTGACTGAGACCGCGAGCAGTTCTCTCTTAGCAAGGTTGAGTTTAAGGTGATGGTCCTTCATCCTGCCAGAAATGTCTGTCAGACAGGCTGCAATGTGAACAGCTAATGTCGGATCATCTGGTTGGTATGAGAAGTAGTCAAGTCAACTCCCCTTTATTTATATAGTGCTTTTAACAATACAGATTGTGTCTGCAACTTTACAGTATCAAATGGGAAAATAGTGTGTCAATAATGGAAAATGACAATAGTAAACACTCAATTTTCAGTTAAAGGCAGTTCATCATTGAATTCAGTGATGTCGTCATCCAGCTCAGTTCAGTTTAAATCGTATCTGTGCAATCAAGTTGAAGATATCGCTGGATATTAAGTGTCCCGTACTAAGCAAGCCAGAGGCGACACCGGCAAGGAACCAAAATTCCATTTGTGACAGAATGGAGAAAAAACCTTGGGAGAAACCAGGCTCAGTCGGGGGGCAATTCTCCTCCGCCCAGACGAAACCAGCAGTTCAATTCCAGGCTGCAGCAAAGTCAGATTGTGCAGAGGACTCAACTGGTTCCTTTGGTATTGTCCCGGTGGCCGTCTAGGGGGCAAGGTCTTCACTGGGGATCTGTCTTTGGGGAACTGTCTCTGGGGCTCATCTAGTTGTCCTGGTCTCTGCTGCCATTCAGGGCTGTAGAGGTCCTTTCTAAGTGCTGATCCACTCTCTGGCCTGAATACGTACTGGATCTGGGTGACTGCAGTGACCATTTGATCTGGATACACACTGGATCAGGTACCTACGGTGACCTCGAAATAAGAAAGAAAAAGACTAATATTATACGTCTTAATAAGTTCATACTTCCTGGTTCTAGTAAGAACTCTAGCTGCTGCATTTCAGACACTACCACCCAATAAAGCATTACAATAATCTAACCATGAACGCATGAATTAACATTTCTGCATTTGACATTGTGAGCATATGTTGTTGTTTATAAATTTGATATGGAAGGTTGCAGTTTTACAAATGCTAGAAATGTGGTTTTCAAAGGAAAGATTGCTATCAAATAGCACACCTAGGTTCCTAACTGATGACTAAGAATTGAAAGAGCCGAGTTACATCAGCAATGCAGTGATAGGAAAAGCCATGTTTCTGAAGTTTCTGAAGGCGAGTAAGTGATAACGGTTTTCATCTTGGGTGGAATTTTTAAAATGTCTTTCACCACTGAATACGTCGCCAAAAACTTTGAGTTTACCCATCAGGCCTTTGTTTGTTTCACAGCATTCCGAGGAAGGCAAACCTTCAAAAGAAGCAAAAATAAAATGTGGGGAAATTGAATCATTTGGCCTTTCCAGCTATCGGAGAATGCGCTTCATCTTCAGTATTGAACACTTCTATAGGCGGTTCAGGTTGCCATGGTTACATGCCAGGCCCAGACAACAGTCATTAGGGAAGGACTGCAGATACAGGAGCTTGATGCATCCAAAGCCTTTTAAGTGTCTAGAATTGCACTTCTAATGCTGCATCTGTTCTTGCTATAATTGGGCAAAACTACCGAAGGCTCAGTCGGAAGAATGTTTTCGAAACGTTTCTTTAAGAGACGGATAATGAAGAGGATGGGAGTAAGGAATCCAGTGATATCGCCTACATAACTTGTAAACACTTTAAGAGGAAATGCTTTGCAGTGCTTTGTTTCGTGCCATTGAGTCTGTTAATGACCTTTCATCCGAGTGCTACTCCGTGGGCTGTTTTTCATTTGTAAATGGTTTTCCACACATCTGCGTCATTCCCTCCCTCCCCAAACCATCGTCCACATTCTTCTTAAAGCCTTTTCCGACAACTGCATCGACCGCTGCCTTGAGACTATCTGTTTAAGGGAGTCCTCCAAATTGTTGTACAAATTGGATGCCGTGATCAGCCCGGGGGAGGAGGCTTCCTTCACAGAAGAAAAGAAAGTGGGAGTGAGATGCTCCGTTTTCTCTTATTAGCTTTGAGAAATAATACCTTTTTTTGCTCTAGGATGTATTTTAGAAGTAATACTAACAGTTAAGACTCTAGAAGTTTAATGACCTAAACTGAACCAGCAGGGTCCTACATGACAGGTTTGATTTTGATTGTTGATGTCAGGAGGCAAAGAAAGTGGAGGTTTTCAAGTATCATTGCAGTTGTGTAAAATGGCATCACGAATAGAATGGGCATTCAGAATTGAGAACGAGTGAGAAAGAATAATAGTTAAATATCAGCATGTGCACACACACACAAAAGAGTTTTTAAATTAATGTTTAAACAAATTACTCTCTTTGCATTTTACATGGTTCGGAATATGAAAATAATTTAATAATAGCATTATAAAATAATACGGAGCAGGTAAAGTAGTATTTATAATATCATATTTCGGCTCACGTTCACTTTGGATCTTCCAAAGTCTTTTCCAGTAGAAATTTCTTATTTAGAATAGTTTCTGAATCACTTTTCCGTAAACCGTAAAATGTGTATTGTGAGATATTGGTATCCTAAATCAGCAGCCAGACTTAAGCTTTCTTAAGCTGAAGATAAACTATTACTCCTTGCTACAAAAAGCATATAGAATATGAAAAAGGGCCTGTCGCTCTCAGCTTCTCCTCTTTTAGAGTTCAGAGGTCAGTTTCAGAATGCCTCCATCCAATGAACACACAGTGTTGGGTGCCCAAGCCAATGCCTGGCATTTTAACACAGCTGATATGATATGACTGGTGCAGTGAGGCCTGCAATTTCACCTAATCAGGATTTACATATTTCCATTTGAATATATCTGGGATATTCCTCCGCCTTGGGCGAGGGCTGATCTTTGATCCTCTATGCTGGTTTGTGAACTGAAGTGGCAGATGTCGGAGGTTTGGCCGCGGTGCTGTTGTGTTCGCTAGCAATTTTTTCAGTACATTTTAATTGGAGGACAAGAAATCAGACGACTTGCAGTACCAGTGAAAAACCATGTCGATGTCTTTAAATATATAGATGGATAGATATTTGTGTGTGAAATATCTCCTCTTATGTGTCTAATTAGAAATCCCTGTCTTATTGCCCCCTAGGTTAAGCTCTTAATTACTTAAGCCATTTAACATGGTTTAGTTCAATCAGAAAGTGTTGATTAAAATCTCAGTGGTATAATCAGTTTTGGCTGAGATGATTTCATGCATATGAATGTTTTGTGTAAAGGGACTGTGTGAGGTAAAAGTGAGCCTTTCTGGGGTTCTTAAATCACCTTGACCCAGTCTGTGTTTCACCACTGTTGTGTGCGCTTTGAGCGCATGTGACCTTTTGGATTCACTGACACATTATATATTTTATGAATCATTTTTAAATGACACTTCATGTCTAATAAGAAAAATTGCTCTGTGGCTTGTCGAATTTTATATTTTTCCAAATGTGTTTGCTTATTTTCAGGTAGAATAGCTTAGGTTTGGTTGCTTTTAGTTTATGTCTATTAGCTGTGAGTTGTATGGTATTGTAATTGTAAAAATAAATCTAAAATTAGAGTTGTGCGATTCTTGTTTTTGTTTTGCTGTTTGGTTGAAGTTGATTTGTTGAGCCCTTAAAACTTTGGGATCCGTCAGCGGTTCTTATTCTGGCAGTTCATAATTTTCTAATCAAACACTCTTAAACATGAATTGAATCTGAATGTGTGAATGACAGTTAGCAATTGTATGTGTGCTTTTGCGTACTTGTTGCATGTTCTTCTTTGAGTGCATATTTAGTGATGGTAATAGTGGGCACAGCTGTGGGGACGCTGTCAGCGGTTGCCATGTTTTCTATTGTTTACGTGGCATCACTCAACCAAAAAAAGCAACAAGTGGGAGTTATAGACAGCAGGGTCTGGCATTGCACCCTCTACCCATAATTAAACTGCTCTGTTAACAGAATCCTGACGAGGGAAAAAAGCCTGCTCTCTTCCTCTAAATTACACGGTATTCAGATCATCTCTGTTCCACTGAGAAATACAGTGATAACATTAAACAGCAGAAGAATTTGCTTATATGTGAGAGTCTCTGGAAATGTTTCTTAATGAGGCACTGAGTCTGTCAGATTGTTACTGATTCAACACATTTGACTGATTCAACAGCTATTTTACAGCCTAATTTCTACATTGAAATCATGCATTAAAATGGGACTGAATCTGTCATAGTGGCTACTGATTCAACACATTTTACTGATTCAACAGCTATTTTACAGCTTAATTTCTACATTGCAATAATGCATTAATATGGCACTGAATCTGTCGAATCTGCTACTGATTCA
Organism: Carassius auratus; assembly: GCF_003368295.1. Taxonomy (NCBI): domain Eukaryota; kingdom Metazoa; phylum Chordata; class Actinopteri; order Cypriniformes; family Cyprinidae; genus Carassius; species Carassius auratus. The sequence continues at coordinate 9,320,825 of NC_039271.1, forward strand.
AAACATTTAACTGATTTAACAGCTATTTTGCAGTCTAATTTATGTTTTGAAATAGTGCTGCACTAACATGGAACTGATAGTTTTAAAGCAGCTACTGATTGTTTAATATGGCACTAAATATGTCAGAGCGGGTATTGATTCAACACATTTTACTGATTCAGCAGCTTTATTGGTAGCCTTATTTCTACATTGAAATAATTGTACATTAGCATGAATCAGCAGCTGCTCTTACAGATTCAGGTCTAACACATTTTTACTGCTTCAACAGCTTGTATTTGTCTACAATATACATTAACATGGAACTAAATCTATTAAAGTGGCTACTGATTTAAACATTTTACTGATTCAACAGCTTTTATTTGCAGCCTAATTTCAACTTTGAACAAATGATACATGATGCATTAACATGAATCAGTAGCTGTTCTGACAGATTCAATTGCAACACATTTTACTGATTCAACAGCCTTCTTACAGTCTAATTTCTCTGTGGAAATGATGCATTAACAATGAATTAGTAGCTGCACTGACAGATTGAACTCTGTTCTACTGACTCAACAACTTTTATTTGCTGTCTAATCTCTACATTGACAGGTTCAGCATTATTTGGGAGCAGCTACTGATTCAACAGCTTTTTAACTTCTACATAAGGAGCCATCTGACCATGTCTTGGTTTATCTTAATTTTTGTAGCTAGTACCAAGTCTTTTTGGTATTAATAAGTAGATATTGCTATTGTAATAATATAAGATAAATTTTTTTGGTGGTTCTAAAAATGAATTATAGCTCACCATTTGCATGAAAAACTCCTGAAGTTTACATAATAACGGTGACCAAGGAAATGATACATCAGCCGCATTTCTCTTTCATGAGGATGAATGTCTTGCCAATTTTCTGACAAAAGTTAATGCGAACCATGTGTTAGACCACAGTTTCAAATGGAATCAGTAAACCAAGGTTACAGAAAGCACCCTAAAGCACACGGATATGAAATGAAGCCTGGCTCTGGGTCCGTCAGACAGTAACGTAAGGGTTCTGTCTGAGGTTGCATGCCTTTAGGGGTCCGAATCCAATACGGCATGCTTCACTATATTTTCAACCTTCATTTACCTTCAACCAACTACGGCTGCTGTCAAACCCCAGCAAAGATGTCACCAACACTATAATGCACACATGTACACATACTGTACAGCTAGACACATTGATGTGCTTCAAGCTATGCTTTGATCATTTTGATTAAGTGTTGTCTTTAGATGCAAGCAAAAACACATAAAAGCGAGAAAGCGATTCAGGTGATACTGTATGTCAAACTGCTCTTTTACTCGAACGTAACTGAGGCAGTTGAAGAGAGAGGCACATTTTTAGAACACATCCTCTTGGTCTGTTTAATCGGTCATCCTTATAGCCCCAAATGACACTCAGTATCTGCAAGGTCGTATTTGAACATGTCATCTCAAGACGGGAGGGAGATGAAAGGGCAATAGGTGGAGGAAAAAAGCATGCTGCATGAGAAAGAGGGGTTAGAAGTAAAGGTTAGGAAGAGAACGGGTCAGAGCCTTCACTGTCATGCCATCAGAGCGGATGACATAATCTGAGACAGCATCTCAACTGATATGGCAGCACAGTCTCACAAAAGATGTAGCAAAGTGTTGCTTTGAGGTCATTTTAACCTTGTTTGACAGCTTTTTGTGAAGTCTTGTAATCTCTGGTCTTTGTTTCAAAAGATTTTATAAACTCTTATCTCTTATCTAAAACTAAATGAAAACTATAGACATTAAAAGTAATGCAAACGATAAAAACACAAAATTACTTAACCTTTAAAATTAAAATAAAAAAGCAGAAAATATAAAAACATGGAGCAATAATAACTTAAACCATAAAATCATTTATTACATTTATCAATGATTGATTATTTTAAAACACTATCTGAAATAAGATTTATAAACCTATTTCATTTCAGCTAGTTGCCAAGACTTCCCATTTTCATAAGTTAAGTTAAAGGGTTAAAATACATTGAAACTTTTTTTTGGTCTTATTTTTATTATTATTATTATTATTATTATTATTATTATTATAATTAACAAAAACCATATGATATAAACACACAAGTCTACTAAAACTTTTTAATTAAAATAAAAAGAGAAAATATAAAATATTGACAAATTGAATAACAAACAAAAATATTTAATACATTTATTCTTTATTTACAATAAACTAAAAGCGTACATTTAATTTTATGTATACATTTATTTCATTTTCATAGTTTGAAATAAAGAATTAAAATGGAAAAAAAGGAATAAAAACTATAGACCGTTTAAGAATGACAAACATACAACAGAGTTACTATTGTTTTATCTCAAAATGAAAACAAACAATATAAAAAATAATCAAAAATATTAATTGCACTTTTTTCATTTTCACATCGTTTAAAATCATTTACGAAATACCAATTTCTTAAAAGATCTGTTAAAAGATTGCCTATTCATATTTAATTTATTTGATTAACACTGTACATATTATATTTGATTAAAATGACTCAAGTATTCCAAATGTCAAAATTTTGATTATAACAACATTATCAGAACTCCATAAGCATGCAAGGTTGTACAGTGTATGTGCTATATTAAACCTAGCTGAAACGGCAATCACACAGATTTATTACAACTGTGTTTGAAAATAAATAAATAAATAAAATCCTAGTTTTTGCTCTAGTCATGTGCATATTGTATGAACAGTAACATCTTCAGCATTACTGAAACTCCCAAAGATTTTTCATCTTTCCAAATAAGAGAAATATTTTTCTTGTAACAGAGATGGTCAAAGAGGAGTTTACAGGGTCAAAGAGTTTTATTGTCATTTGAATAGATATTTATGCTGAGCTGATGATTGTGTAGGATGCTAAAAATATTATTTTCTGTGTCTGATTGTCTCTGTGAACGCATTTCCCCAACCAATGTGATCTCGCCAAAACAGCACCCACATTAGGAATTTGTTCATCTGTGAAACCGATGAAGTTTTCTAAAACAAACTCCAGAAAATCCCAGCAGCAGACCCCCCCCCCCCCCCCCCCAATTGGGAGACCTTTTAACCTCATTTAAAGTTGGAATAATGGAATCTGATGTCTCAATGGGTGGTAGGCACCTAAGGTCAGAGTTCTCTCACAGAGTATGTAATACTGTTTGCCCCTGGCCACAGTGTGCGTGTGTGCGTGCGTGCGTGTGTGTGTGTGTGTGTGTGTGTGTGTGTGTGTTCGTGTTAAGACTGAACCCTAGTTGATGTAAGAGTGATTAGGGCTCCGATGGGAATTCCAGCTGGCTCTTATTTTTCCGGTCTCTCCAAACCCCTCATCTTATCTAACAACCCGAATGTTATTAGAGAGAAAGAGTGAGTGTGAGTGAGATTTATGGAAAAAGAGATCAAGAGAGATAAAGGAAGAGGAATGACAGTATGTGGAAATTAAGTACCTCATTTATTTATCATTTTTAAAGAGACAGATACTTTTTTTTTCTCTCTCTATATCTATCGGCTAGATTTTCAGTCACACACAGTATGTATTTATTTTTATTTTCAGTCATTGTATTTATTTATAGGCTGTTTCTTTTTATTATTATTCTGATTGACTAGAACACTGTCATTATACAGTTTTTGTTCATTGCAAATTATTTCATGAATAATTATTTTGAGTCAGATCTTTTTGATAAGTTGATTCAGTTGGCTGCTCTGAATGATGCGCTCATGAATCAACTCACAAATGTGCCGTAGATGAAGATTTTTAGTGGATAACATTTTTAATTAAAAAAAAAAAATGTTTTGTCTATGTTTCGACTTTTGAAAACAAGATGCGAGTCATAGAGACCCATAATGCTTTTGTTTCTCCAGTCCCCATGCATGACAGAACGACCATAATCATTCACCGAAGATAAAGTTCTGATTTAAAAAATCTCAAGGGTGAGTGAATAATGCCGGAATTGAAGTTTTTTAGTGCAAACTATCCCTTTAAACCTCACTGGGCTTGGTCTTTGGGGAAATACAGTGTATATGATTGAGTACAGGATAGAGGGTGTCAGAAATGACAGGGAATGGCAGACCTCTTCCTACCTCAGTCTTGATTGGGTCCGTTATGGGTCTTTATGGGACCCAGGGTTCACCGTGAGGTCATTTTAGACATCTGATGGATTTGTGGCTGTTGCAAACCTGTTTTAAAATGTATTTCTGGAAAGCCCAGTGTTGATAAGTGCATTCATCAGAGCAACACCGGGGCTTGAGTGATGTTCGCGCACACTCCTCTCCAGTCATTTACAAGAGCGATATGACAGAGATGGAGATATCACAACAACGCTTATGTTATTTACTGAGCTCCTGTTTGGTGGAGTACGTTTACCTAATGAGACTCGTTTTGAGGCTTTTTCCACATGTGCCAGATGAGCCGCTGGATGACGCATCTTCGACTCGGTTATGACAGTCACATCATGTTTTTCAGAGTTCAGAGGGTGGCTGATGTGATTTCACACTGCAAAATGTGTACCATTTATTTTCCTCCAAGATTAAAGCCTTGGATGATGTTGTCAGGAATTAAGGTGTAGAAATGTCCGCTCGGTTGGCTACCATTTCGATAATGATTTTTCTCCAGCACAAGCGTCATCCCCATGCAAATGTATTCAGATGGTACGTTTTTAAGTACTCCTCTGAAAAATTGATCTTTTTTTCTCTCACCCTGCATATATAAAAGGTTAATTATTCCCAGTCAACAGATCTGACTTGTAACTACAGTATGCAATTAATCATTTTCTCTCATGAGGGGACACCGAGGTAGCGCTTATGCAGAAACACACTATCATGGCTGCGAGACTGTGTGTGTTTGTTTGTGTGTGTGTGAGAGACATCTAGTCTCCAGCCTCCCGACATGTTTGTATTTATCTGAGACACACATACGCCACCAAGACCTCAGCATGTAATGCCTGTGTTCCTCATTACACTATACCGAGCATTCAATCAGCTTCTGTTCTGTTGCCACGGGCAAATCTTGCCAAGGAGGCATCAGCTAGATCTGAAAATATGTACAAGAATTGTATTGATTTATATGCTGGCTGAGTTATGCACAGGTTTATTTTTTTATGTATGTATTGATATAGTATTTCACAAAACTCTGTGTGAAAAATTGTGATTCTGATTCATTTGCTTATACTGTACAGTATGACCGCTGTTCATTATGCTTTTTGATTCACTTAAAGAAGAATCACATTCTGCATAATACAGAAATCGGGTTAAATAGTTCCTTTTGCCATGAGTTTGAAGATTCAGTCATAGAGGGAAAAACTGGAAAACAATCTTAATTAGCCAACATTAATATTGGGAATTTGAATAGTCTACATCTGGATTCTTCAGCTGAAGATTGTGATTGAGTTATTTCTACCAAGCCCAATTTGGTTCTTCTAGTGAAAATGTCTCCTTGTTAGCAGAAGGCCCTTAACTGTTTTTTTAATTTTATTTTTTTAATTACTTAATTACTGAAAGGAGGTCGCTCATAATTCTTCTTATGTTGGCCGTTGTTGTGTATGCTACAGCTAATATAACCATCATTTTGCATCACTTGGTTACATCTGAAAATGATTTAAAGATTCACTGTCTCTGCAGTTGGATGGAAGCAGGTCTGTATTGAGCTTTGGGAGTTTCTGAGGGCTGCACTCTCAGCCTCAGTTTGTTACATTATAAATACAGCCTCCGCTGTTTTTAAGCTCACGTTTTTTTCATCTCTTCTTTTGTTTACTCCGGACCGCTGGCAGGCGTCCATTATATTTCACAGTTCAGCCGGCCTGGGGTGAGCTGCAAGGATTTTGGGGTATCTGAGATGCTCAACTCACCCCAACCAAACTGAAGCACACACATACTGTATTCGGACACATGAGATGAGAGCAGGAGAGAGATTTTCTACCATTCTCTTACTTGAAGATGGCTAGTTGGTCCATCTATATCTTGCTTTCAACAATCTTTTGTGTTTACAGCCTTTTGCTTCTCCAGTGTTGGAAGTTGGAGTTTCTCTTGGCGACCTTCTGAATGCTGACCCCCCTGTGTTTAAGCCGTAGATTTTCCAACATACAGTGCTAGCCCATGCCCAAGGTAGAGTCTTTTGGGTCAGCTTTGTCCTGAGAGAGCCACAACTCCAGCTTTGTGGACCTGGCTTCTGGATGTAGGTGACCGACAACTTCTGATACATTACAGGCCCACTGCCAGATATCGACCTTTTGGAGGATCTTTAGGTAGTGCTCTTTAGAGATACTACATGGCTTCCAAAGGGTAGACTCGGCATGCATCCCAGCAGCAGCGATTGGTCTGGATCCAATCTGTCATTAGCTGTTTGCTAAAGGACTTGAAGGTAGTGAAAGGTGGGTTGAAAGTGGAATCCGCTTCCAAGAAGGTTTCAGTTAATCTTTAATCGCCTTAGACAAAGACAGATCTGACTTTACTGGTGCTGTGGCTGTATTGGTCAACTGCAATGACAACCTGATGGTAGGTCAGTGGGGAAATGGTGTTCGAATGGGACTCTGAACTGTGTGAGGGGTTACAGACCGTTCATAAGGATGATTGAATCTCAAGGCTGTTGGTATGACACAGACTGAGCAGGTTTAGTAGGAGGCATGAGAGCTTGAGTCTGTGGTGGTACTCTGACTTTCTGGTGACCACTTAGTTTTATGAATACTGAATCATAAGACTAGAGGCTCTGTATGATGGGAAGGGAGCAATCATGGCGACATTGAATGGACCATGCCTTTCTGACTCTGCGGAACAAGTCCTCATTGGCTGACTGACCTGTCTACAGCTTGTGGCTGTGAGGTCATAGTTCTAAAAGATAGGCAGGAGGTCTGCTATAATTTTTTTTTTTAACACACATACACTTATATCAGGCTAGCATGAGTCAAGGCATGTTTATTGGATCAGAGTTGTTCCCTGACTACCCTTAAGGGCTGAGAGTAGCAAGGTCACTCATCCTTATGTGGGCGGCATTCTGCTCAATATGACACCCCACTACCATTGATATGAACACCATCAGATATTCTATCATATTCCAGCAGCCTGTGGCAAGGTGAAAATCTGTTTTTATTAGCAGTCAGGAGAAGAAATGATAACAACTGCAAGAGGATGAAGAAGGGGAAAGTAGAGCAACCGTTAAAAGATGTCAGTAAAGAGGAGAAGTTCTGTTTGGGGTCATTGTTCCCATGATATTTTAACCTCAAAGGTCTGTGAGAGATGAAACTAGATAGCAAAAGACAAAATGTGTTGAGAAATGTTGTTTCTTGAAGAAATCCATAAATATATTTTTACAACTCTTAAAATGTGCAATCAATGGCACAAGTTATGGTGCAGGGCTATGTTTTACTGACTAATAGAAGACTAGAGGAGTGCTTGGGAAACATGTTTGAAAACAGTCATTATTACTTGCAGATCTTACTTGCTTAACCTGTAAAAGAATGTTTGAGATCTAGTACAGTCCCCTGATACTAAAGAGACCAAAGAGTACAGATAAGAGCATTACATGATTATTTTCATCTACTGTAACTTGAGTATACTTCTAGTGCATACTTTTAAGTAAATATAAAGAAACAGGGTTGTCTTTATATTAAAGTTCTTAGCGTCCATATGGCTGATCACACAATGTGCACTACAGACCAAATAACTGTTTGTATGGAAGAAAATTGAAGAACTGGCTTTCGGGAACCTCCATTGGTTGTTTTGGACTGCACATCTGATTTTAAACCATCTTTCTGAATGATGTTGCCACTATCTCCATCAACCCAAGCTGTGGAGAGAGGGACATCTAAGAAAAGCATATTAAATTGTTTGGAGGAAAAATTAAACAACACACAAAACCACATTGGGATACTGTCTCCATCTTGTGATTTTTATTTCAATCTTTCAAATTTCATGTTTTTAAGGTGAAAACAGATGTCTCCGTTTAAGGAAAATGTATGCAGTTAAGTACTTATTAAAATAGGGATGCTAAGGGATGCTGTCAGACCCAATGCCTGTCATAAACTGGGTATCAGGTGCTCAAACATTATTACACACATTAAGCACTGGTTAGTGTCCTAGTTAATCCTAAATAGTGTTATAACTTTTAAATATTCTATTCTATTCTATTCTATAAATGTTTCCCAAATGATTAGTGACAATTTGACAATTTGAATGTTATATATATATATATATATATATATATATATATATATATATATATATATAAATTGAATGTGTGTGTGTGTACACAAAAGGCTTTCTCTGAAATATTGTTCACAAATCTGTCTAAATCTGTGTTAGTGAACACTTCTTTGCTGAGATGATCCATCCACCTCACAGGTGTGGCATATCAAGATGCTGATTAGGCAGCATGATTATTGCACAGGTCCGCCTCAGGCTGGCCACAATAAAAGGCCACTCTGAGAGATTTGTGAACAATATTTGAGAGAAATAGTATTTTTCCGTGCATAGAAAAAGTCTTCGATCTTTGAGTTCAGCTCATGAAAAAAGGGGGCAAAAACAAAAGTGTTGGGTTTATATTTTTGTTCTGTGTATTTGTATATATGTGTGTGTGAGTGTACAGTATGTACGTATGTGTATATGTATATATGTTTATGCATATATGTTTAGGTATGTGTGTATTTTATTACATACCGATGATGCACTAGGTTGCATTTATTAATTTAATTCTGTCATCAAATCTTTTGTAGATAATTTTATAGATATAATTTGCAGTTAGTCCCTAACATTTGCTATATTTCAGCATCTGGTGCGTGCTGGAGTACAACGCATGCACCCTTTAATGTTACATCAAAGCAAATTTTGATTGCTAACTTAACAAATTAGCCAGACAGACTTTCATATTTGATTGGATGGTTCTCATTCTGAAATAATGCCAAAATGCTGCAAATTTAAAGCAAATAGCTAGACATCTTGCATTACACTGGCGCACATTTTGTCCAGTCCTGTGTAGTTTCACACATCTGTGCTGCTGTTAGTAGTGACTACTTCACTACTTTCCTTCATACACTCTCACTGTCGGTGAGGTGGGAAGGTCTCTGTGGCAACCAAAACAAATAACATCTTCCCATTTATACTGATGTGCGTGAAATTTGACGGTGGAGTCGACTCCGATCATCTTTCATCCCATATTACTCAGCCTGGCGGAGACAGAGAGTGAGCGCACCCTTCATCACTCTCTCTCCACCATCATCATCATTATTTACTTTGAAGGGGGTGAGGAGGAGGTGCGCCATAACACATCAGAGGCTCCTCTGTGGGTGTAAAGGGAGAGAAGAGACGACCTGCCGATTTTCTCAGATCAGCAGTGCTGATGGCTTCTCTCAGGGGGAGCTGACCCAATTCGCCTGGGTGTTTATCACCAGCACAACAAGGTCACGGCTGACAAAGCAGCGCTAGTGTGGTCTCTTTATGCTGTGGGGTGAGATGGGAAAGCACTGTTTAACTGCTCTCTGTATTCAGCTGTTATTACACAGATTTTAGAAAAGAACAAGACGATCTTTGTTCTAAAAAATCTGTTTAAATCAGTGGATGTCAGTTCTTTGGGTGATGCTCCATTTTGAAACTTTTCCAGTGAAGGAATAGTTCACCCAAAAATGAAAATTTGACAAAAGTTTCCTCACATTCAGGGCATCAAAGATGTAGATAAGTTTACTTCATCAGAAAAGTTTTGGAGAAATGTAGCTTTACTTCAATCGCTAATCAATGGATGCTCTGGAGTGAATGGGTGCCGTCAGAATGACATTCAAAACCGCTTATAAAAACATCATAATCCAAGACTTTATTATTAACTAATTAACTAATTATTAACTAAAATTATTAAATTTATCTTTTTACAAATTAGAAAAGGAACAGGAGCCTACAATAAGTTATATTAAAATAGAAAAAAAGCCTTTATAACTAAAATGAAGAGCAAATTAATACCCCCCAGCCTGCGAGGGGCGATGTATGTGGCGAGTGGGGCGGGGCCGAGGGACGTGGGAACAAGGAGTTAGGCCGGCGGAATGATTGGGAAATCAGCGACACCTGCGACCCACCGCCGGTCTCGAGTCCCACGTAGGAGATGGAAGGATATAAAACTGGAGCGACGATAGTGAAGGACGAGAGAGGACCAGGCTTGGGATTTTAGTTTATGTTTTGCTTTTTATGTGTGCGCATCAGTCGTCCGTGAGGGGCTGATGCATGGTTTTGTTTATTTTGTGATTTATTAAAGTTTCTGTTTGATTGTGCGCCGGTTCCCGCCTCCTCCTTCCTGATGAATAGAAAGTTTTATTATTACATATATATATATATATATATATATATATATATATATATATATACACACACATATAGTAATGTCTCCTCAAGCCACACATTGCAGGTTTATTCATATCCATAGCACATGTGTGGTGGGTTACATGCCAAATGGCATGCTTTATAGTTAGGGATTTGTTCAAACAATATAATGGTGATCAATACTAATAATTGCACGCAGTGGCCATGGAAGATATTTCAATAGAGCTTTCAAACATCATACAACGACTACAGGTGCAATAGAACCAGAGTTATGGAGTATTTCATCCAGCTCTGAATAGATGTTGATGGGTTTTGAAACCCTTCAATGTGAGAGCCTCTCACATTATTATATATGTAGTGATGGATTTCTAGGGGCAAAGATGCATCGTTTTTATTATTCTAAAAGGATGATGTTCGTCTTTTACTGATGCACTGCTCTCTTGTTTTACTGCTTTTCTCTCTCTCTCTCAATGGCTTTTTTTGCCATTATGTACACATTTTATTTCATTCAATCACGCTTGCTGTTCTGGCGGCACATAAGGTGGTAAACAACCTGATTTCTGTCTCTGATCAACACACTTCTAACTATACCACCTTAAGGAGAGATCGGTGGAAAGAGCTGGTGTATTTTCTCTATCTGTGTCATTTCATCTGCTTATCTCTTTGGCTTTCTGTATCTGCCACAGGTGTTTTCTCAGAGATGGCAATGGAGGCAGTGCCAGCTCAAAGATTTAGATGAATAGCACTATGGTAAAGAAAACACAACCAATATTAAGAAATACAAGATTGAATATAGACACAATGCAACAACATTAGCAGATGAGGTTTTAGGGAGAGACAACATCTCTTTTGTCTCCTTTCAGTTCATTATGTTCTCAATTGGATAGTCAGCCCAAACATATTTCATTGTTAATTTTTGGGTGGACTGACGTTTTATATTTTAGAGGACACTGGCAAAAATGAAAAGAGAGGAGGCAGTGCTTCCATGTCACCATGACTGGCTAATTACACCATCAGTATGATAGTGGCTGACTTTCAATGTTTGCAACCAGTTCACTTATTAGAATGAATAGTTAAAAAATAGCAAAAATTGACATTTTTTTCCCTTGCATTTTTGCATTGACTACAACATTGTGCAAACAATCCACATTCACACACAGATTTGTGAAAACCACTTACAACTGTATTGTGCATGCCAGGCCAGTTGGCAATGTCACTGTAAAGAAACACTATGTGGCCACGTAATGTGCATGCTTATGACATGACAGATTCGTTTTTTGTTTTTTGTAGACAATTACATTTAATTTCAATATCAAAACGTAACTTTTTTTAATGGTTAGCATTTTCAGGCCCCCCAAAATGCCCCTGTTGTGTAAATGAAAGTTGTGTTAAAAACAAAATGCATATTAAAATATAATTATTTTATTTTATAATTTTTTTTGTCAATTACTTTAATATTTGTTTTTATTAAATGCATCACAGCGTGCTTTTTTACTGTATTGTTGTTGTACTTTTTTTCAAATTATTTCATATTAAAGCTAAATATATTTTAGTTTTTGCTTGTTGATAGTACAGAAAATAGTACAGACTTTGACCCAAAAACAATAAATGAAATTGAAATATAAATTTACATTCATTTTAAATGTCTGCCACAATTCACTGGTCTTCCTCATTCAGTCCTTCACAGTTTGCTTTTCCCCATTCTTGTTTTGTTCCTAAGAATTAATTAGGACACATGGATCTGCATGTAATTTGTTTATTCATTTTTAAACCTCTTACTCTTTATTTTTCTCCGTGTACCCCTTGAATGTACTCTGCTTTTCCATTTAGCCATTAAATGACAGAATTGCAGTTTTGCATCAATAATGCATAACATCTCCTATAAGCATAACACCTCCTGGGCAGAATTCATTAATCTTATCGCACATGTTTTATACATTTAGCATATTTAGTTGCACTTTACATCATTTCCTTTGATCATTTATCCCTTTGAGGGTAGACAGATCTTCAGGATGCTACTTTACATTCCAACTTATCTTAAGCTTCCTGAAGCTTTTTATTTTAATAGCTGTGGTTGTCTCTGTGTGGTCCGGCGTAACATAAATCATTAATAAACTCCATCGTGGACATCACAGCTTGCTGCACTTCATAGTAAGGGGCTTCAAATACACCAGGGTCCTGCCCCCTCACCCCCCACTGGCAAAAGACCACCAGGCCTTAATGAGAGATGAATGGAGATCTCATTCCAAACCAGCGGCGGTTTGAGATCAGTACCCCTGTTTTTCTTTGGCTTTGTATGAGGGACCATAATCTGACTCTCCACCTAAGGGCTTGCCAAATCTGTCAGGTGAGTTGGTGGTAAGAGACAAATCGGAGTGTCACAGACCCATGAACATTTGTGTGAAGTGGTGTCACTCTGACAACATTCATCAGTTCGTGATTTTTTTAAAAAATATGCTGTATTTTGGCTTTTTATGTAGGAGGATTTTCACTCTAAATAGGGTCTAGCAATGCTTATGCATGAAAGAAACACATTTTTTTTTTTTGTTCTGGAAGCCCATTTCCAACTCTGAATAAAAAATAAAGGCAATTGCAAAATTGTGAGATAAAAAGTCACTTTTTTTTTTTTTTCTCTTGCATGGTATAAAGTCAGAATTGTGAGATATAAACACTCAATTATAAAGTTAGAAGAGCAAAGGGAGATATACTCGCAAATTAAATTCTGACTTTAGAACTCACAATTGCAAGTTTATATCTCGCAGTTCTGAGAGAAAAAAACCCCTCAAAATGATACGTTTATATCATGCAGTTCTGAGAAAGTTAGTTGTGAGATGTACTCGCAATTGCAAGAACAAGAAATCAGAATTGTGAGAGGAAAAAGTCGCAATAACTGTTATTTTTATTCAGCGGCTTAAACGAGCTTGATTCAAGTAGAGATGATTTACAGAACTCAACTCAAACTATTCTAAATTTTAGATTCTACAAAAATTCTATTTACTGTACATTTTTATAACTGTTTGTTGATACCAAATAAATGGTGTTTTGTACCCTGAGGTAATATGACTGAGGTTTCATACTTTCACTACCGTGGAACAGTAATGTCCTTGTCTTTTGACATCAGTAGACAAAATCAGAGATCGCAGTCATTCAGAATAGTGTCATAATGAAGGAAATTGTCTCTTTGATTAATTGAGACGCTGTGTCTCATCTTACCTCTCTCGTTCTCACTCCTTTTCCTCCCTCGCTGGTGCTGTAGTGTGTGAAAGTGCTGACTGTGTTCAATATCTTCTCTAGTTGTACGTGATAGATTGTGCATTTCCTCCAGAGTAGCGGTGAATGATCGGGTGACAGTAAATGCCTGTGTTTTTGTCATGTTAATAATCCCTTGGTCAGGTATGCCATTAATACGGCCTGGTCTAATCTTGTTGCCATCTATCACTGTAATCCAAGTGCATGAGTATGGAAGAGTTCCCTTCATTTTTCACCATCTGTCTTTTTTTTCTTCATGGGCTCTGGCTACTTAACTTTCTGTATGCCGCATGGAAATTAATGTCTTCTAGGCTACTCAGACACCTGAACTCTTAATCATTAGTGGTGTTTGCCATTATCAGTGTTCATATTTGGAGTTATGTATCTGAACAAACCCAAAATCAAAAGTATTAGACTTTGTTCCATAACTTCTCCCTCACTATTTGTGACACAAACTAAAATTCTGCAACAAAATATTGTGTCTTAGTAATCTAATAGCAACGCTCTGGCAATTACTCTCAAACACCCAGGCATTGTGATGAGTTTTTCACAGGAACGCAGCACTCATATTTTCTTCAGTGTGTTTCCCCCCTGTCCACCATCATATTCCCTCACTGAGAGCTATTTTTTTTTATCCTAGCAGTAGCAAATTATTCTGCAGTCTCAGTGGGCATCATTTCGGTGGGCCAGTGGGGAGGAGAGAGAGGAAACTCCCATTAAAAGGGAAACATCCATCAGAGAGCTCTGCACTGTGTGAACAAAACTCAAGGAGTCTGGTTAAAGCTAGAACTATTAGTCCACTCTTCAAAAGGCAAAGGTCATGAGCTAGTTTTCTAAAGCTGCGTTTCCAATGCAGGAACTTTACCTAGGAACTAGGGACTTTGGGCTGGTTCTCTGTGTGTTTCCACTGCAGGAACTTTACCCAGGAACTAGAAACTTTGGGCTGGTTCTTGGTGTGTTTCCACCGCAGGAACCAGGAACTAAATAAAGTTCCGGGTAAAAAAAAATGCCCCTCAGAAAGTCCCTGCTGGCGAGGTGGTACTTTTTCAAAGTTCCGGAACTTTCGGGGGCGGGACTTGGGCGCCAAACATGCTGATTGGTTGAGTTCACACAGCATTGACTTCAACCACCATTTATTCGGATCGTTTTCAAAATATTACTGTTATTGTGTCATGAAATGTCATTTTAAAAGTATTTCAGGTTAGAATGTAGTTGTTTAAAACTCAAATCTGTGGTTTATTTATAAAGACAGTGCCTATTTAAAAATGTTTATTGCCAGTCCCGGAGACGGTAAGCTCCACTCGTTCAGCGAGGACTGAACGCTGCTGTTTGCAGAATTACCAGATTAAATGAAAGCGGACATCACACTCCTGAGTCGAATGCGCAAAGTCCGAACTATCGAGGATGCACGTCCAAAATCAGCATATTTTGTATTGAGAAACACGCGCAGACCGACGTCATCAGACTATTTGCCGAATCTTCCCCGTTCTTTAGACCACTGTGGAAACACAGAAAGCAACAGGTCTGGGGAGAAAAAAGTTCCTGCTACATTTGTTCCGGGTAATTTCGGTGGAAACGCGGCATAAGTTACCTACTACTAGTGTAAATCAGGGTGGTGGAGGAAAGTGTACATGTGAATTATTGAGGGTGACCGGAATAAATATGACACTGTGGCTTGGATGAAAGTTGCAATCTCTCTCTCTCTCTCTCTCTCTCATATATATATATATATATATATATATATATATATATATATATATATATATATATATATATGCTCTTCTGATTTAATTATCAAAAAGAATAATCTCAAAACACATTATTCTCAGTTAGCAGGTGTGAACCATGTCTTCATCTGAGGAGCGGAGTGTCTTCAGTCCTTTCTTTACTAACACACTGGTTTGTTGAATCCCAGTGAAGCAGTAATGAATGCCCATCATTCTGTTTGTTATTTTCTTCATGTGATGTGGAAAGGGAGTGAGCAGAGGTTTGTTGTTCACTCAAATTTACCGTAAGCTTCAGCTGCTGCCAGACACACTGTGCTCATTTCAGTAATAACCAGCCCTCTTACCAAGGTATACTGTGTTCCATTGTGGTTATATTTATGTGGTATTTGAAATGATTACAGGACATTTTGGTCTACCTCCTCACTTAAAAAAAAAAAAAAAAAGGCTGAATAGAATAAAATAATGTTTTATTTTATTTTTTGGGGGGTGGGGTGGGTAGTTGTATAAACCATTTTAATCTTTTTTTTTTATATAATTATTGTATTTATTTTTTGATCAGTCTGTAATAATAATAATAATAATAATAGTAAATGTTTTATTGTTTTATTTAATTTTTCAGATCTTTCCTGTAACAATCTGGTTAATTATTTTGTTGTGTGGTGGTGGTTTGTAGTCTGAATTTTTACCTTTTGCTCTGTTTTTTTTTTTTCTTTAATAAGACTAATCTAGAAATTAAGCGCCAGATAAGCTGCTGCTTTATCCAAAATCTATTGTAGAGCTTTTATGCCTTTTTGTGTTTCTCTCTGTTTTAGACTCCCAAAACTTTTCTCTTGTTTTGCCTTTTCTCTCCGCTCTATTGACCAGTATTGAGCCCTCTTGAGTTTTACTTTTCTCCACTTTGTTCATCAGTTCATCTCTCTGTCTCTGTAAAGTGTTAAGCCTCCAGACGCTGACACACTGCCAGATTTCCAATTAGAATAACTTGACTGTCAGGTTGCCTCAGTATTGCTAGTATCACCGTGCACTCCATTAGGAAACATGAGCTGTTTAAGTCTCTCTGTAGAGATTTCTCTTAAACGCACGTAGCCCCAGTGAGCCCACAGTCGAAGAGACTGAGAGAAACCAACGGGCTTCAATTCCCCCAATGAATAGTGCAGTTAGCACAACGTCCCAGAGAAGAATCCATACCATCCATCCATGGTAAAGGAATCTGCATTATTGAATTTTATCTGTGGTTCTTTTTGCCATTACCAGTCTCACCGGAGTAAAGGCTGCCTTTTTTAAAAAAATTTATCCAATTCACTTGAATTATTAAACCTCCATCACAATGACTGGCTGTGCAATTCATTTTTCATTACATTACTACAATCACATAATTGCGCATGTCGGGCTGAATTATGGATGAGGTTTAATTCTATAAGATGAGGGAGAGGGAAGATGACAGACGGGAATTCAGGTTCTGCTTCAGTCCTCAAATCGGATTCTGTCACACCCGCTCAGTCTCCCAACAACCCCTGCAGAGGAGTGAAGCGGAAATGTCTCCGCAAAGGAGTGGAGAAAGGAGTTTGGGAATTGATTTTCTTTAATGACATCTGTGTGGCTGGTGATTTTTATTAAGCAACATGCATAGACTGAACCTGGGGCTCAGATTGTCATGGAAGAAGGTTAGAACCTGTGGAATATCCCATCATGCACCACAGAGTACTTAGTTACAGGCATTTTCTTAATAATATTCCATTATACTGTAAATGAATAATAGAGACTGTTTTTTGCTCCTGGTGAAAATCAAAAAAATGTGTGCCAAAAATATAATGAATGAATGTATAGCATTAAATGAATGAATGAACTACATTTAATGAATGAATGAATATGCCACATTGAATAAATGAATGGATGTACCACATTGAATGTAAGAAAGAACCGCACTGAATGAATGAATATATTTGTATTGTGTATAATGTATTTTGCTATATACAGTTGCATCTTATTTCGGGCATTGAATGCAACTGCATTGCAAACTGTTCTTTTCTTTCTTTTTTTCCCCACTGTTCTTTGCAAGGCTGTGACATGAATGTCTTTAGTTGTTTTGGATTGTCTGACATTTTGTGCAGTTTTCTTCTGTCGGTCTTGTCATCATTCAAAGTCTTGTTGAATAGTTGATGTTGAAAGGGCTTTAAGTCAGGAGCTATGACTCAGGAGTGAAAAGATTCATTGGTAGGGACCAGAATTTCACAGAGACATGGCTCAATAAAATAATAATAACAATAACAATAATAATAAAGTCAAATGAAGCCTTTGGTGCAAATTACAGAATTTCTTGATTAAAGATGATTGTTCAGCAGCGCTTCATTTAGTACATACACTAAAGAAGAAAAGGTTTAAAAATGAACCTTTTGAGGTTCCTGGGGATTGCAACTGTGGAGGAACCTTAAAGGTTATAGCATTACATTTTATACATACATTTTTAGTAGTATTTGAACAGGTATGGCTACAATGACAATTTGTGTACTTTTTTTTTCTGACAGTGAATCCACACATGTAGCCAAAATTATTAGTCAGGTATTAGTTAGTTTTAGTAAGTCTAGTCAATAAAAGCAATCAAATGCATGTCAGATAGGTAACATCAAATGGGATTGATTTCTCCAGTGGATTTGGTTCCTTATTTTTGGTTGTGTTATTTAACAGCCCACAATGGGTGCTCCGTGATATCATAATGGTCTTCAAAATGATTCTGACATTTGGAGGAAGAGCCCTCAATATAGACACGTCGCATTTAACAGCCTTGTGTTAAGCTTTAATTATGAAAACATGCCGCTGTTTTCCCTCAATCACAGCTTTCACATTCCTCATATAATGATGGTAATTATTTCCAGTAAAAAAGAGGCAGATTGTTATATTTACACATGCATAGCTCCATTTGAGGTTGAAAGCTTCTTTTCCCTGTGGGAAATAGAGGGTTTAGATGCTACATTAAATTTATATTAACAACCCTATGACCTTTACCACTACAAGGTGGGAAATTATTATTACTATTATTTTATGGCAGATTATATGTTGAACTGTTATGGTTTCTCATTATTGATTTTCTTGTTTGGATATCAATCTTGTGAGATGTTTCTCAACAAAGTGCAGAAAGTTTTGGAGTGTGTAAATGCATCTCAGGGCAGGGATCTCAGACTGTGTGTGTGTGTGTGTGTGTGTGTGTGTGTGGGTCAGATGATAAGCTGCTTAGAGACAACCACACAATTTCCTCAGATGGTGAAGAACGACAATCAAAACTGTCAGTACAGAGAAAAAAGAGGCTTTGTTTGGAATTGCATACTCGCATACTTATCTTATTATTATTTCGGCAGTATGTGCTGGGAAGAAATGACAGGCAGCTCTGTGACTGGCGGCCCAGAGGCCAACTCCTTGTTGAGTTTTATGCAGCCATCTGATAAAATTTTTTTTATGAAACATTGGACATCAGAGAACTTTCTGTTCAAAACTCATTGGCAAGTTTAGAAGCACTCAGAAGTCAATTAGTGAACTGCGGGTAAAATTCGGACCAGAACGGGGACATTTAAGCCTTTTTCTGGCCATAGTTCAGCAAAGCTACTTTGCCAAAAGTGAACCAGCACCATTTGGGCTTGTGTATTCGTTTTGAGTCTTAACAAATCAAATGCATTTATGCAAATAACTTGGCTATGGGCAAATATTCAGACTTAAAAGACCCGGGTGGGATCATAAAGCTGTGAGTCTGCATTCTCCATCCTGAACATCAAATCAAGTTGATACTGTTTTCAACTTGAAATGTATTTCTCAGTAATATGATGATTGTTTAGATTGCTTTAGAAAGTTATTTGGTTTTAACTGGTCTTCTGTTTTCATAATTAAATATTTAAATAATCATGGTCTTATTAACTGTCAAAGATCAAAACTTTGAGGAAGAGAAGTCATGTTTTTGAAGAACTTTAATATTTTTAATCATGTACTTTAAATAGTTAGCATAAAACATCTTTCAAAAACAGTTAAAAACCGTTCTGACCCCAAGCTGTAAATTACGAATATTCATGTAACTACTTCAAGAATGCATGTGTTTTCTTGTTAAATATAAATAAATAAACATCTTTTCTGGGCTTGTAATCTGATTGGATTGTCAAGAGACCTTTTTGCATGAAAAATATTTTTTTTGCCATTCAGCCTAAGATATTAGCTGAATCCCACATGCTGATTTAAACATGCAACATACTGAAGTCATATGCCAGTCATGCAGCATACTATAGTTTGAAATGTTTGTCACATAATGCATTAAAAAAAAATATCATTTGTCAGTTCAGCATATTTTGTGCAGTCTGCTAGAATTTATTCTGAACACATCTAAAATGCTAGAGGGGAGAAAGGAAATAGTAAGATGGCAGAATAATGGATAAGTGGAAGGATGATTTTGTGTGAAAAGTGAATAATATCGACTCACCTACATGCAGAAAACATGTTTAATAATCTTCAGATCCTCTGATGTGTGACGTGCAGTGCAAACATTTTCTAAAATGTCTGGTTGGTTTCAGAATCAGACTGGATGTTTGTTTCATTAGCGGAGAACTGACTGTGAATACTAATTGTGAGACTTATCTCCAGCCACAAACACACACATATTTCAGTAATTATGAGCGTCAGGCCTGAAACATACTTTATGCCAGTGTTTCTCAACTGGGTCACAGGTCTGTAATAAAACCCAGCTAACCATATGAATTTGCATGCACCGAACTCTAATGAACTTTGACACTTCTTTCTATAGTGTGAGCACTTGGATGTTTGCCTGTGTTTTTGCATGCTGATCTTAATGCTGCTGCTGGCCACTCATTCTTTGCTGCCTTGTATGAGCTTGTATGACAAGTTAAGAGACCATATTAAGTGCAGAGCTCAAGGCTATGTTGTTCGATTGGAAGGCCATGGGGGATCATGGGAGTTGAAGTTTTGGAGAACATGTGCCCACACCTGTGTGAATGCTAACATTACGGGAGCCTGTGTATGACTGACAGGAACACCGTTGTAGCAAACAGAGTTGATGACTGGATCAAATACAACTCAGCCAACCAGTCTACAGTCACAGCGTGAGGTCTGGAGGAAATATGTGTGAGTCCTGCAGCATGGTTCAGTTTGTTTAAGCTTGCTTGCTTTATGTATGTATGCAAGAGAAATTCAACATCTCTCAATTCAGATTCATTGTAAACCTCCCTCTGTCAGTTGTCTTGAAATTCATGTTCTTCTCAAAGTCTCGTTAGCATGTTGCCTGCATTTGTGTGTGAGCAGGATTTATGTTTGATTTTCTTTGGCCTTGGGCTCTGCTCATTGATTTCACTCACTTATTTATCTCAAAAAAAAAGAAAAAAAAAAAAGTAATAATTCTCTCATAACTCAGTCCCTCTTTTCTATTGCATTTCTCTTCTTCTATCAGTCCTGTATCTCTATTGTGTTGGATTACTGATGTCCTTAGCATCATGTTCCTTTCTTTCATCTATTGTGTTTCAGTGGTAAAATTACTTTATATTCTCCTCACTTTTGATCTGTTTATGCATGCAGTTACTCGGCAGCAGTACAAATGGAATCATTTGATTGGTCCATGTACTGTATGTAAACAAGGACATGAGCAATTTTGCAGCATATGATTTAGCAAACAAGGCACTGTAAACCACAGTGCATAGCATATGCTGTAAGACAATAGCAGAATCATTTTATTCAAATGCATGCATGGACTTTATTCCATGTATTTTATTTAAATTAAATCATAGTTTTTTTGCATACTTGCCATTGCCTGGCAAATTGAAAATTAATAAATAAATGCTGTTCAGTAAAACAACCATTTAATAACTTTTCCCTGATTTTTTTGAATTTTTTTTTTATGCATGTAGCAGACACTTTTATCCAAAGCATTTTGTCAGTTGCTTGTAAATTTACAGTAGGGATGTTGGATTAAAATCATAAATAAAAAAATAAAATGAATCTTTGCATAAATTGTGATTTTAAACAAACACATTTAGAAATTTATAGCAAATTTGACATAAGGATAATTTTGTAGGGCAACCGCAGATTCAAGTAGATGGCTGTGATTACCTTGGAATCTGATTTCGGCCAAGAAGTTGCCTGTGCACACGTGTTTATAGATCCGCTGTCATGATAGTGATCAAGTTAAGCTCATTACAGTTAAGAATCAGCTCATTACGTTGTGAAGAAGTAAAAGCGCTTTTCTGAGTCAGTAAACACTTGATATATCCTCATGAATCATGTCTGCGGTTGTTTGTTGGCTCCTATCTCGCGTTTCTGTTGAAAAATGGAAGCTAATAATGCTGTGGGGATGTAGAAACTGGATGCACATTAGAGCTTCTCATTACTGAAGCGTGTTTACAGTGCTAGATTGTTTGATCAATGTCTGGCTGTTGACAACCATTTCTTCCATATAAATCAGAGTTTTTGTCGTAACTAGCAATGATAAGCAAGAGGACATTTTAATAGTTTCTGTTTCTGCTGTTGCACTCACACACACACACACACACAAAACTCTCTATAGCTATCTTTGTGAGGATATACATTGCCACAATGCAAAATGTCCTCACTTTACAAGATTGTCCTCAATCCAATGGTCTAAAACTCAAACTGGCCCACACAAAGATAGCTGGACAAGTGTGCACACACACACACTGACGCTCTCATTAAGAACTAGGTGTCCCTTGTGGGCATGAGCAGCCATTCTTCTAGACTGGACTATGTTTAGAAACCTTGACCTCTCTCTCTCTTGCTCATGTTACTTTCTCTTGCAGCTTCAGCCTTAATTATGTCTGTGAGTGTATCCTGCACTGGAGCGTGTCTCAGGTGTACTGTAATGTGTCGAGCAAACAGAGATGCATTACAGTCAACATGTTCTGGATTCCATGGCATGATGGCTGACAGATCCATGACACTTGATGGTCAGTTCAGCAGTATAGTTTTAGGGCGGTGTGTATATGTTTATGTATATGTGTATATGTATATGCAATAGTTTTATTTTGGTTTTTACTTTTATACATCTGTCCGCCCATCTATGCATCTTAGTCGCAATCTTAAGTTTGAAAAGACAGTTTTGTTTACATTTATTTTTGACATCACTAGTAATAAAATTTAAAATCAGAACTTGAAAAAAATGATGACTAGTATGCATTAATAAAATATTTGAAATGTATTCGCCCTCAGCAGGAGTAACATAGCGGGGTTTCCAGTAGTTCACAATTAGAAGTTTATAATAATAAAATATGTTATTATTCATTCATTAAGATTCATTAATCTTAATAGTAATCCATTAATTATTATAATGTATTTTTACATTTTATTTTAAAAAATCTGGAATTTCTTTAATATACAAACTCATACAATATGTGTCAATATAAGTATGCAGTTATGATCTACAAGTAGTAGAAAATACCTGTTACCTACAAAATGGCTATCTTCTCTCTATTTACAATTGTGTACAAATAAAGCATTGATAATTTGTGCTTTCTGCTTCAGTTCCATAAAGAATAGTGTGATTGAGGGCTTTAGCTCGAACCCTAGTCCTCCAAACCCTCTCTCTTTCAAATCTCTAATTGGCCCTGCTGGACCACCATAGGACTCAATCATTTGCTTGTGCATACATATACACAGTCGGTTGATACTGGCTCCATTGAGATATTTGTTCCTTAAACAGTGCTTTCCTCGGGTCCAATCTGCTCCATTATACATGCTGAAACACAGCACAGTGGAAGCATCAGCAGCCACAGCTATGCCATATTCACCAGGCTGATTAGATTAAATAAGCACCCGATGGTTGCTGCAGTGCTCTGAGATCGATATGCACGTCGACCAGTGCCAAAATATGTGCTTAGCAGCAGCCAAATTATATCTGACAAAGTGGAAAGAAAGAAGTGATTTTGTTTTTCTCTTGGTGAGGCACTTAGGGGTGTCTGGAAGCACACAGCGAAGGGTACGCATGCACGCACAACTGTCTCTATCTTTCTCTAACCATCCGTCCGTCCATCCATTTTTTAGCAGGTGCTCCTATCCGTCCATCAGACCATCTATCTGTCTAGCTGTCTCTCTGTCTATCCATCTGTCTGTCTATCTCTCTGTTTAGTTGTCTCTCTATTATTCTAGTTGTATTAGTCGATTTCTCTATCTTTCTGTCTGTCTGACTGGCTGTCTATCTAATACATCTCTGTCCCTCACTCTCTTCCTATCCATCTACCTTTAAGTTTCTTTCTTCAAATGAAACCTCGAAAAGAATTGCAGTCCTGCTTTAAACAGATCATCAACCTCTCTGTCTTTCTCAGCATTCTTCATCATATTTATCTCTCCGTCGAGAGACACTGCTGAGCTGCTGCTATTGTGGAGAATTTTGTTGATTATTGGGTAACGGCTTCCCAACACTCGCACTATTTCACACCCAGCATGACACCCTCCTGTTGCCGGGTTCGAGACGTGGTCTTTCAGATTAACAGAACCCACAGCATCTAGAGCTTCTCAATAGGGCAGTATCTCAGCAGGAGAGCCAGACATGCCTTCTTCTATAACTGCATTAACAATGAGGCCTGACCCAAAATCCATCTGTGGAGCTGAGCCCTGCTCCAAGAGCCCATCATGGGCACTTTGAAGCAAGCGTTTTTTTTTTTAGTTTTTTTTTTTTTAGATGAAGACTGCTTGTGAGCATACCTGTCCTTACTCCAATGCTTGGTATTATCAAAAGCAATATTCTATGATATCAGGAAAGGAGATGGTGTGGAGAAGTGGAGTGCAGTGCGGTCTAATGAGGGAACATGAGCCAGCTAGAAATTTTCAAAGAGAATTTGTAAAGCAGGAACTTTCTGACAGGAACAGAAATATAGGAAGAGATCCTTCTGATTCTGAATGGGCAGAAACCGGAGCGTGTCGGACAATAACGGCACATCGTTACCACTACAGGTTTACCACAGTAGCTTCAAAACCTAGTGAGATGCCTACATATACAGCTGACTTTTGAGATGGCATCTAATTATTGTGAGTGACTAATTGAAACACACTAGACAGCAGGTCTATCCCAGATACCAAATTATATAAAAGTTATCGTTATAAAAACATGTTTCTAAAATATTGACATGTCCTGTTTTCTTTTTGTGGTTATGTTAAAGGTTACAAAAATGGTAAGACTTTAGTTTAGGGACCAATTCTCACTTTTAACCAGTTGCTTATTAGCATATTGCCAGTTGTAACAGAGTCCACCGAGGCGAGCAGGATGTAGAACCCAAGAGCAGTTTATTATCTTCAATAGTTTGAAATACTGTCTTTGCAGGCAATGTTTTCGATAACTGCAAAAGAGTCTGGAAAATTGCTTCATGTGTTTCCAAGCAACTGCTTGACAATCGTGATCTTGACCTCCACCTTTTTATCTCACACCTACTAATGCTTTTTAATTCTCTGAATACAAGTTGTATGGCCAACTTTGACCAAGGGAGAAATTGTGATCGCAGAGAGATCCTTCAGGCTATCTCAGCACTGTTCAGGTATGCTTTGAGGGAAATATGAAAGCCTTGCATACTTATTGACAGTAGCAGAGGATGGACATCGCTGAGGGGATTTAGTGGGAGAGAGATCACATTGTGAATTTTGTAGCTAGATTAAGAGGCAGGATGTTGGGGTTTTGTGTAGTAATTGCTGTCTCCAGCCCTCGTTTTTGGGTGACACATTCTCCTCTGGATACAGGTGTGCTTTCTAATTCTCTGTTTCTGCCTCGTGCTCTTGGCTGCCTGCGGGATCAATTACCTGGCCCACTCACATACTGGAGAATCCAGACATCCGAAATGGGTTATATTGGGTTTCAGCAGTTATTGCCTCAACTGACAATGCTTTAATCAGTGTGTTTTTATATATGTGTATGTGTTTGTATTCACTGAGCTGATAAATAATGGATAGCCGACCTGGTAAATAATGCCAGATGGTCTGTTTAATGACAATATACCTCAGCAGGTCTATTTAAGTCGATATAAGCAGGGTTCTAGGGGACTTGCTCTAAATTGGTTAATAAATATGTGGGAGGCATGCTGTAATTGGACAGTCAGTATGATTTGTGTGTTAATTGCTGAATGTCTGAGTCAGCTGCTTTAACTGGTTAGTTGGAGTGTGGGTCATGCTCTGCAATTGGCCGGTTGTTTTGTGCGATATGTGCTCTAATTGGCTAGTCTGGCATGTTGGTTTGGATGTAATTGGTTAGTTTGATTTCCTGTAGTGGCCTGATTTTCAAATGAATACATTATTTATGCCCTTGCAAACGCATAGTGTTTTTCAGGTATTACATTTTAGTTGAATTATTTATTAATAAAGTTTTTAATATGAAGTCAGATTTTCACCTGTCACACCTTTAAATATTTGTTTAAATGACAGTTCAGCTGTAATAATTTAAGTGCACTTTTTATGGTCTGCTACTAAATCAGTGTGAAGTTATGTAAATTAGACTGGAAGGGAAAGAATATTCAAAAATAATTCTCTGAAACTTCTATAGTCCTTAATTCCTTGCCAGTCATGAGCCCTATCCTGACCTGTTTTTTTTTTCTTTTTCTAAAGCATAGTTAAATGAAATAGTGCAAGGCAGAAGTGTTGCAGGCAGTCATCCGTGCTCATCTGGGTCATGTGAGAATGAGGAGGATGATGGTTTAAAAGGATAACTGTGGCCTGAGGGAACATCTCTTTAAGTGCTATTCTGACCAATCAGAATTCAGCTCTCAGAACAATTTATAACAGCATATGTGAGGAAGAGGAAACCGATTCTGCATTTAATTAGTCTCAAACGTTTCCTTAATACAGATGCAGTTTTGTTGACTTTTTTTTGAGTGCAGGGCTGTTGTTTCACACTGAATTATCCATACTTTAAAATATATTTAATTAAAACAGCAAGTAAAAGTCATTAACCACTTATGGTGTTCTTTTTCCATTTTTTTATGGAACTAAATTGTGAAATTTAGCATAACCAGATGCTACATTTTATTTATAATCAATAATCATCATCTTCATCATCTTTGCATGATTATATGCTAATACAAAATTGTATTGATGACGACGACAATAATTTAGCGTTTGCATTGATCAAATGATTAAATAATTGTGCATGATTATTCATATAAAAGTATTTCTAAATGAGTTTATAATCATATTTTTTAAATCAAAATTAGAATTTTGCATGATTGTGAAAATGCAAAATTTTGATATTGTTATTATAGATTTACATTTGCATATAATCATTCAAAATATTTATTATGACAGCAATGAGTTATTTAATATTAATAAGCATTCAAAATAAAATGTGATTGATTATAATAAGTGTTATTATTTTGTGTGATTTTTAGAAGTGCTAAATTATGGTGTCAATTATTATGATTGTTATAGATTTACATTTGCATATAAACATGCAGTAATATTTATTCTAAAAACAGCATGATAATAGTTACTTATATTAAAAATTATTCATAAATCCATGCTAATGCATAATAATATATTTTTTTTACACTTTTACACTTTACAAGCTTTCAAACAAGTTTTAAATGCATTAACATTCAGCTTTTCAGCAATCATATTGCCTCTCAAGACATCTTGTGTGCCAGTGATGTTTTAGTGATCTATCTACAGTGTGAAGGGCAATGCACAGTTGTTCTTGTGGTGTTGTTTCTCTCCTCTCATGGGTGACCACACTCCCCGTGTTTGTTTTTCAATTAGCACCACATCAGTGTCATGTTGTCCTTACGCATGCTGTCTGTCTGCTGTCAGTGGCTCTCTGGCAGCTCTGACTGCATGACTGCGGTGTGACTGTGCGTTTGCTTATGCGGAGCCTGTTAACAGCGGCGCTCCGTAAAGCTGAGAGAAGAGATATGACGGCAAACTCTGAGGTGTCCTTTCCTGTGCTCTATTTTAAAACTCATTTTTATGACACGGCAGATTCTTGCTGAGTTCCTTTGTACCTTTTTGACCTTTTTCTGTAATGGGTTATTTTCTTTCCGAGTGATGCTGGAGCATGTATGTGTGTGTCAGGGCTGCCTGGACTCTGCAACCAAAGTAAATGAAGTGTTTATTCGGGTCTGAAAGTCTCTTGACAGGTTGCGATTCTCTTCGTGTCACTATGACATGGTTGTGCTCCACCGGCTGTTCAGGGTGACAGCTCTTTGATTCTCAGTGCCATATGGCACTCACAATCAGATAAACTACACTACCCCCAACCTCTCTGTGTGTCAGCCTTGCTCATGGCTACGGCTAATTGCCTTTCAAACATGGAGGGAAATTAAAGAACATAAAAAAAACACAACAGATTCATGCAAAAGTACTCGACACTAACAAAAGTGGTACTATGGAACGACCATGTGATTTTATTTATTTTACATGTATGCTCAAAAAATCTTGCAGTGGTACTATAGAAATATAATTACTGATTGATTGATTGATTGTGATGGCCACTTTTAATTTTATCAGCTTAGAATTTCCAATGGTGGACGTACATCCATCATAGGAAATTCAATGTACATTTATTTATTTAGAAGTTGATAATATTAACTATAAGTATTAATAAACTTAATAATAATACTAATAATATCAAATATTATAATATATATATTATATATATATATATATATATATATATATATATATATATATATATATATATATATATATATATATCTTTGTAATTTTAATAAGAATTATTATTTATTATTAATGATTATAATAATAATATGTGGGCTAAACCTTTCTTGCTGAGGCTTATTTCAAATCTGGCATTTTTTTTTGGCTTAAAACAGTTTGATTCTTTATTTTTTACATATCATATCAAGCTCTTCATTAACACTGTTGTCTTTTTTAAATTGTGGTTAATTTTTGAACCTCATTTTTTTTTTAAGTTCTGGACAAAAGAAAGTCTTGTTTGTGAGACAGCTTTAGTATGATTTCATTTAACAAAATAGAAAAACAAATAATTCAATCTCTGGGACATAAGTATCCCAAGCTGAAGCTGAAGAAACATTTATACTATTTATCGAAAGACCAGGGTTGATGTATGTTCTCAGACTTCTTCCTCATTGACCTGAACATCTTAGGGAGTTTTCGCTCACCATTTTCACAAAGCAAAAAGTTTTCCAAATTTTTTTTTTTTTTTTTTTTTTTTTTTTTAGAAAGGAAGGGAGACCAATAAAGGGGGTAAGAGGAGCAGTGAGGGGAGGAATGAGGGATTAAAAAAGAAAACAAGGATACTGGATGGTGTTAAAGGGCTTAGAGAAAATCGATAAAATCCCTGTGTGCTTGAACATGCTCATTTATGTGAGAAGTAAAGAATAAAACATCAAGTAGAAAGAAAGAGAGAGAGCGAGAAAGAGGAGGCAGACGGCGACCTTGAAACTGTAGCTGAAAGTAATCATTGCTCGTCTCTGCCCCATCTCACTCCTTCATCTCTCAGACCATTAGCGGAGCTGCCATAATGAATGTGTTTTATTTATCACGGAGACAGTGCATAACTTCGTCCCTGATGAGGATGATCCCTCTCACCTTCAGACCCCTCCACTCACACTGCCGCTAATTCACAGCGATGCTAAATGCCACTAGCCCATCCTCAGTGTCATTAGAGTGAGCGTCTCAGGTCTGATCGGCTCTGTAGTTTGCCTGGAGTGAGCCCTTGCTTAGTTTCATAGAGCCAGACTAGGACTATCGTCAGCATATTCTGGTCAGGTCATGCCAAATTAGATTCAGAATGAAATTCAAATGAAAAGGAGACAAGCTCTACTATTGAACAGCGGCTAATTACCGTTAGCGGTGCTGTGATTTGATTTTCAACAAAGAACTAAACATCTGCGTAAGGTTTTTTTTTCATGTCATGTATGAAATGTAAAGAAAAGTAAAAATTCATTCATTCAGAAAGTTGGAAATTCCGTTTTTTATTATTAAAATGGAAGTCGGTTGTCCTAAATGGGACAAAATAGGCAGCATCGTCTTGAGGCATTAGCATTGTTACTAAATGTTTAGGGCTGCTGTCTGTTACAAAAGTACATATTTGCAACGCCAGTGTTTGTTTACAATTTCTATTCTCTGAATAAATTTATTATGTGTCACGAGTGTGTTGACAAAGTTTCCTTTGTTTGAATGGCATTGTTTCTGCTTCTGATAAGCGCATCTACTTGAATTGTGTATGTACATTTGTGTGGATAACCAATGATGTATTCCAGTCCATAGTATTACCTCAAGGGTTTTAATGCTTGCTCTTATTTTGTATAGTCACACTTGGATAAGCAGCTCACACTTGATTGCCCTTACACACACACACAGTTTGTGTGTGTGTGTCTGCGGGACAGATTTCTTTCTCATTCTCTCTATGTATTGCTGTTTGCTCACTCTGACTTGAGAACCTTGAATTAGACACAAATGACTTTAGAGGGCTGTAAAAAGTCCACATATTAAATCAATATAATTATCTGAAGTAAGCGTAAATGTGGAGTAGCTCTTCCGTTTGGAAAGATGTGGTGATTTACATTTTTTGGATTATTTCATCATAATTTAGAAACAAATTGATTGATAGAGAGTGAGAGCAATGGAAGCTAGAATAATAGATTGAGTGAATTGGAAAATAAATGAGTGCGAGGGGGTTTCAAATGGTCATGGGTAGATGGAGCAGGTGGGAAAAAGGAAATAACAGTGAACTTGGGAGAAAGCAGAAGGATGGGGGAAAGAAATAGAGACATAATTAGAAAAGCCACCTGTAGTTTGGCTTGAATCGGTCACCTGGAGAGCTCGCTGCAGGCAGTGGGTGCTGGTCTACAAATGAAGGGAAAGAAGAACATCATTAGAGAAGATGAATCACCTGTGTGTTTATGACGCTCTTCATACTATACATAGATGACTTGCATTCTCCTGTCTGGGCTACACCTGCACTCTAAATTAGCACCGCGCTAAAGATCAGACAAACTGATAATCCCTTCAGCGTCATGACCCATTACTGTGGCAAACACCATCCATCATACACCACCTGCTCCACCTTTTCAAGTTTGGGAGGTTAGGGGAAAGGCTCATCTGTTTAGACCACAGCTTGTTACGGAGAGCCGGCACATGTGATGGCGGTTTCACAGGGCCACAGGTCTTGAGCGCACTGACAGACCAATTACTCCGATTCCTGGAGTCGAGAGCCGCTGTTTACTAAACCTCAGTCAGATTTCACACCAGCTAATTGCACCCACTCTTCTCCTTCGAGTGCATGGAGAGACTTTATTATTACTTTTCAACAGACCATTTTACCCTAAAGTCAGTTGCAAATGTTACTCAAGATTATCTTGGACAAAAACAGTATTTCGTGATTTAGTTTCATGTGCCTAAAATCCTTTCATTTAAGAATTTTGAAACGAGATATTTTCTAAGTCATAAATGAGAAAAGATCTGTCAAGCAGTTAGACAAAATACAGTTTAAGGCTTAATTGGTTGTTTCTTAATCCAAGTGTCTTGTTTTAAGGACCTGTAGATATTTTTTGTAGGATTTTAATGGAAAACGACTAATTTATTAAGAATAATCTAATTAGATTAGACTCATTAGACACTCAAGTCTTTTTTTTTACCTCCTTTTATATGCATTAGAAGCATATGTAAAAAGTATTTTCTGTGTGCAAAGGTTTGGTGACCTTTGACCTGCAAATGCATGGTGAAAAATAGCAGTGGTTCTCAACTGGGTCATGACCCAAAAAGATCTTGCACAGCGGTAGAAAAAAACAATGCTAAATGCAAATATCATAATGTAAAATTTAATTAATAGATCTATTAACCTTTAAAAGGATTTTTATTTTATTTATTTAATTTATTTTCAATTGAACAGCTGAGAATGAACACTCTTGAAACTTGAACAGGACATTTGCATTTACTGTCTATGTACCTTAATTTGCCCATCACTGTTCTGTATATAATAGAATGTATAATATTAGTTGTTTTATGTGCCGTCCACTTGTTGAAAATATCATATGGGTTCTCACCTCGAATGCAGCCTGAATGATTGGATGTGGAGGCACACAAAGCTTTTTCTTGCTCACGTTTATACCCCTCATGGTGTGAAACTGTGTAAATTACACCTTGCCAGAACTCAACAACTTTGATGAATTTTCCAGTGGTGCAGAAAGAAAATAAGAAAAACAAATCGTTAAAATGATGGCTCCCGCCCATGAAGGGGTGGGTCTGTGTGTTGGCTGGAGGTATGACATTTGAAATAATGATATTTCAGCATCTCACTCATAACTTGGGCTGGCCATGGGCTGCAGAGGCTCTGCTGCTGAGTAGAGCAGAAGACTATCGATCCATCGGCTGCCTGTTTTTCATCAGCTGTAATGAAGCTTGGTCACCTTGCAGCATACTAATGCTTTTTCCTGTTTTCATGACATAGACATCTTATTTTTCTTCTCCACCTCAATGCAAAAGCAATCTTTCCAGTGTTTTTTCTTGTTTGATTGTATTTCGATTTTGTTGTGCAGTGATGCATTAGAGAATAATGTAATATTTTTTGCATGTAGAAATTTCCAATCGCATTTTAATGTAAACCATCACAAACACTTACCTTATAACATTAAAAATGATAATGATTAAAAAAGTTTAATCTGGTGAAAAAAATTAAATAAAAAATGAATAAAATACAGTGGACTCTATAGAACATTAAATATTTATTTGTTATTTTTTATTATTATTTTTTTTTACTAATTTATGCATTTATGTATGCATTTATGAATTTGAGCATTAATGCATTTTTATGCTCTCTATACAATTTAACTTTGCCCAAACAAACACCTATACCCTAGCAAGCACATAACAGCCTAAAATGAAAACACTGTAGCTGCAGCATAGCAACATCCTAAAGAGCAGCTACCCTGAAAAAAATATTTGTTATTCATTTACTATTAATTATATACTTTATAGCAGAGGCCAAAAATCAGTTTGCTTTGAAAATGTAATTTATTTATTTATTTTTTAAATTGGTGATCTATAATACATAGTATTTTATATGTTATGCTACAGTGACTTTGTCATTCATTTCATATTATACTGTTGATTCTAACTCAGTTATTTGAGTATTTCGTGATGTCGTTCTGCATGGTTGTCTGTGATTTAGAACACACACAGACTGAAGAAGGGCTCATATCGTTCCTCACACACATGCGGCCCATTTGTGCTGACATTTATCCGATACAGTGTGTCCTGCCTGTCAATGAGCCTGGAGGAAATTACATCTCTTTCTTTTCAAAAGAGCCGTTTGAAACTAATCTCCCAGTATTAAAATGTTCAGCAATGCAGCAACAGAGATCCTGACACGCAGCTAATGGCAGATCCTCTGATATGATTTTCAGAGTATCGTAGACATCGTGGTGGTGTGGTCAAGTGCCACTTGAGCTGCACTCGTCATGTCATCTTGATGAGAAAAAAAAGATAAACAAGCTTGTTGTCAGAGAGGTACACACAATTTACCAGAATGCATTTATCTGAAGCTCTGAAAGATGTATGGCACAGACCTTGAGATGAAGAAAGGCCAATTCAATGTGGCTTCTAGTGTATGGTAATGTAGTTTATTACAGCATATCTGGGAGACGCAGAATTCATATTAAATATTATTTGTTGGTTCTGCCTTTCGATTTTGTTATAGTCATCATAATGCTTATTCAACTTAGATGTTTGATACCGAAATTTATCAGCAGCAAACTGAAAAAGAAGATGGCAATGGAAAGGGAACTTCTAACTTATTATATTGTGAACATATTCAATTTAAAATGA
Organism: Carassius auratus; assembly: GCF_003368295.1. NCBI lineage: Eukaryota > Metazoa > Chordata > Actinopteri > Cypriniformes > Cyprinidae > Carassius > Carassius auratus. Next base: position 9,353,883 of record NC_039271.1, read on the forward strand.
GTAGGGATGGGAAATGCTGTAGAAATAGAATTAGTAAGAATTAGTATTAGGATCATTAAAATGAATATTGTGATTAAATAAGTTCATTATTTTTACCCAGTGTTATTTATATACTATATTAAAATTTGATATTTTGTGCCTATTACATTTTCATTTTTTTTTTTTCATTTTATTAGATTTTTAGTCTCTATTTACCTGTGCACATTAGAAGTGTGAAGTGTTTTAAAAGCAGCACTGAAAGTAGAGACGTGACATGGAGTCTGGTTTTGTTACATGACGCATGCAGTGGAAAACTTGTTAGAAACCTATTGATTATTTCATTCTTTTGCATTATAGGAAAAGTATACACAAGCAAGAAAACACAGCAGTTTGCCTCCTGTGTGTGTGGTGTTGGTGTGGACCAGGGCGGCAGCTGGCAGTTCATGCGTGGTTTAGTCAGTCACTTTAGAGAGATGATGGTTTGGTGGATCGGTCAGAGGGCTTGTGCCCTGAGCCTCTGTGTGTGTTTGTGTGAGAGAGTCTGGTAAACATTAGGATGTGTATGGAGTAAGAATGGGATAGATTTGCATGGGGTGTGTCCTGAAGTAAGTGCTAAATGCAGAAAGTGTGTGTGTGTGTGTGTGTATGTGTCGTGCATGTTTAAGTGAGTCAAAGTCTGACAGCAAACAGACTCTGAATGCCAATTACATCTTCAAACCCTCCCCAGTGCCCTGCCCGGTTCACTGCTGGGATTTCTGACAGAGTATTGCCAAGCGTGTGTGTGTGTGTGTGTGTGACAGAGAGAAAAGCACTGCAGCTGTCTGCAGAGGGAATTGAAAAAAAAGTCAAAGTCAGCTACTTCTAAACAAATGTGCTCTTCATTCAGTCTATACATGTGTGCACGCTTAAATACACCTAAATATATATTCCAATGTATTCCAAATTCAAATCCAACATTCATATTGATGAGAACAACGAAAGGAATATGTTTTCATTCGCTTCGTATTTTTCTATCAATATGGTACAAGATTATTCTATTTTAAATCAATGTGATAAATGAGTTTGTTCAAAAGTAATGTCAAAGTAATCAATAAGTAGCTAGGTTATATTACAGTACCTAAAATGTGTAATGTAATGGATTATGCTATGAAGTAATGGACACTGGGTGGATTACTGTTGTAGTGTTTCAGTGATCTCCACATTAACTTTTACTTTTCCTCTTGTTTTTTTTTTTCTTTTTCTTTTTTGCCTTAATTCATTGACTGTGAAAATAAATCTTTAAAATGTTTCATGCAGCCCCTGCATTATAAACCAAACAGCTACATGCAGATAATTAGCCATCTTAATGACTTGATAGGACGTGCCATCTTTCTCAAAGTGTTTAATTTTATATCACTGTCACATATCTCTGAAATCCATAATTTTCTCTTGTCTGGGGTTGTGAGTTTTCTCTCCGTTTGCTCCTACACTTTTAATGAGACATTTCTTCTCCTGCTGATATCACAGAACTGCGATCAATCAGCAATCTTTATTTTCGATCCGCCTTTTTATCAATAACATGAAAGTTATCTCTCTCTTTTCTCACTCGTTTGCTCCCATCTCAGTCTTTTCAGGCAGGGGAGGAGAGTGCGATAGAGGAACAGATTCAACTGCTCATGATGTGGGTTTGTTCTTGTATGAATTAATGTGTGTTGGGATATCTGGGCGTGTAAGATCACAGTGAACACATTATGAGTGTTTTTCAGAGCCGGGTTGTAATTGGGAACGTGCATGTGGCCCCTGATTGATGCACAGGGTGACTCGTAAAACAAATTAACCTCGGCAAGTTCATGCCTCTGACAGCGACAAGAGACAGAGATAATGGGAAAGGGAAAAGAAACTGATTTGGCGGAGCCTTTCAATTAAGTTAACTCACCCCTGATGTATTATTGTTTTAAACATTTACACTTTTGGCAGATGGTTTTATGCAAAGTGACTTTAAGAGCATGTGCAATCCATGACTTTTGTGTGAATGCACTTTGGGCATTGTGTCTTTTAAAGCCAAGTTTAATTTATCATGATTGACGTAATAAAACAGAATTGAATTACATGTCAGGTGCTTTAACACTAATTATTGGCATTTAGGGTAGCAGTGAGAAATCCACATTGACTAAACAGCCGAGATGTACGACCCTCCAGGTAGGACCCACAATGCAACAGGGGTCAGCATGTGAGACTGGCACAGTGCTCGTAATTGGCTGCCGTTCGACCAATGAGGCAGCCGAGAAGTGTTCTTTAATAACTGGTGAATATACATAGAACGGCCCGCCACTGGAGGCGAATAGACCTAATGAAACATGGACAAAGATAGAAACACAATCTCACAGGAGCAGAGAGAACAGAGGACGTCTCTTACTAAGACAGAAGGTGAACCTTCCTGTTAAAAGACAAATCACAATCTCTGTCTGAGGGAGAATTGTATGTCCCTGGTGGTCTTTGGTATTGGTTAAGCAGTAAGAGGGTCAAATATGGGCTGTCTGGGATGTTAATTCAAGCTCAGCAAGGGGAGTGCATTTCATTTTGGTTTTCTTTTCAGCTCAACCTAGTCTGGGGATGAAGGACATCTCGTGAGGGGTCTTAGTTAATTAGCCAAGTGAGAGGATGTGTGTTAGAGCTTCAATTAGACACCACCACTAGAAGCACTGATGTGTGAGATTAGAGGAGAGAGAGATGGGACTAGTATCACAGGCTCTTCAAAAACTGTAATCTCACTTGTTACTACTGATTATTAAATTCCTGCTGAGGTGTTTGGTTTTGAATTTCATTAGCATTAAATTTGATCATGGATGATGGTCTTCATCAGAAATCTGTTCAGATAATGCAAGTCAAAAAAAAAGAAAAAAAAAAAAAGACCTGTGTCAGGTCTCAGATTGTTGATCCAGAGAGAGAGGAGAGTAAATGACATTCAAGACTATCTGCTTCAAGTCTTTGTTAGACTGATAGCTTAGTCTGATGGCTTGCAATGTAGCCAGTCATTTGTTGTTTTCTTTTTGTTTAATTTGATCTATCTGTCATTTAATTTTAGATTATAATTTATTTTATATAATTATATATTGAAATAAATATAATTTAATGATATATAGATATATAAATTAAATGTTACATTTTTTTAAATGCATCAACAGAATTTGTTTATAAAGTGTCATGTGCATGTTATATATTATAAGATTGTTAGAACTGAACATGGGTGCAGTCAGTATTTCCATAATGTTGAAGTTGTGTATAAAAGCACAGTTATGTTCATGTTTGGAAGTTGAAAATATTTACAGTGCAGTGTAAGTGCTCTAATGTCCCACCCTAAACTGAAATGAAACCTGTGATTGGTTGGGCAATATCCCACTCCAGCTGTCTAAAGCTGAGACCACATGCAGTACATCAGAAGAGATGAGGGTCGTGTAGTGGCATTTTTCTGTGCTTTCCCTTTTCCATGTTTCATGTGCATGTTTGATTGTATTTTGCCACTTCATAATGATGGCAGACATCCCTCTAAAACATGCATTTTAACAATAGATTTTCATGAACGTTGTTTTTTATAGAATTGTTCTATAGTCTATCAAGTATTCGATGCAGATACATCATAACTAACTGTAATTAATTTACAGAAAAATAAAGAGTAGTCCATTTACTTTTTCAAGGGAAACGTAATTAAATTACAATAATTACACAGTAATGCATTACACCCAACACTGGTCTTACACAAGTCTCTAAAGGCGTCAAATGCCTCTCTCTCATCTGATATGCATTGATTTTTCTTTTATCAACAATGATTATTAGTTAATTGCATCAGTAAAGAACTGTATAATTTGTCATATATATATATATATATATATATATATATATATATATATATATATATATATATATATATATATATATATTAATATAAATACACATGCATATGACATACATAATGTGTGTGTCTGAATATTAAACTGATTTACAGAAATTATTTTAACATGGAAAATTACACACTCCAGCTTTAATTACTGTAGATCTTACAGCTGTTCTTATATATCTGGTTTAGGTAATAAATTCTCACACATCTGGTCGTACACTGCTTGATCATGTCAAACGTATTTGTCTTTAATGAAGGAAACAGCATGTGCACACTGGTGGATTGCGGATGTGGATGTTGGAGTGGGAGACGCCTGCTGTTCTGATGGGAGAGACTTTCAAACAAACAGCTTTACCATCTGAATACTGATGTACAGAACTACAGTGTGTGTAGTGTGTTTCTTTTAAGAAAAAGGCAAATATATTTGAACTATTTTCATCTAATTTAATCATCAAGATGTTTTGGAGCTGTATGTGTGCTTACTGGCTTTTGCTTTATATTTGCAAATCACATTTATCACATGCTTTATTGTTGAGCAGTCACATCCAAACTCAGCTTTAAGCCTGTTACATATTTCAACTGTTTCATCAAGTGACCTGCACTGGTAGAAGCTGGAGTGTGTGACATGAAAGGAAAGTCAACAATAATTGTGCTACTGGTTTTGACACATGATAACTTTCTTGCAGGGTGTTTGTGTCTGTGATATTTCAACAGGGTTACATGAGCTTTGCAGACCAATATGAATAGTTGAGTCAGCACTCTGATACTGTTTCAGAGCTAAAAATGACGTAATCATCAGAAAGTGCTGTTTGACTGTCGAGATCTGCCCTGTCCACAAACTCATACTGATGTCATCGCTATTGCACAACAGTGAAATTGATCTGTTTAGTTTGCTTTCAGTATTATAGTCTAGGACTGTGTTGTTATTGGTTATTTTTAAATAAGCAAAATGAAAATGATAACTGAAAAATACCCAAATGAATCAGGATTTAATCAGAAATAAATTAAATCAAGAATGTGTGAAAAATATGTGAATTACAACAAATATTATATTTGAAATATAGCCATATTAATCAGAATACAATCATAATTTGATTGAATCAAGGGCTTGCAAATCAAAACACATTTTATAATGGAAATACACTCAAATGAAACAGAAAATATTCAGAATTAAATTGAATAAAAGGAATGCAAATGAAATGAACATTATAACTGAAATATATACCAAAATGAATCCGAATTGAACTGAATCAAGAGATCGAGAATCAAAATGAACGTTATAACTGAACGATACCCAAAATGAATCCGAATTGTACTGATTTAATTTAATCAAACTTGCAGATCAAAATGAACATGACTAAAATATACCCAAATTAATCAGAACTGAAACACTTTAACTAAATCAAAAGCTTGCAACTCAAAACAAACATAACTAAAATATACCAAAATTAATCAGAATTGAATCAGAATTTAACCAAATCAAGAGCTTGAGAATCAAAATGAACATTATGGGCCCTATTTTAACGATCTAAACGCAAAGTGTAAAGTGCACGGCGCAGGTGTCCAAATCCACCAATCACCTTTTGATATTTTAACGACGGAAAAACGGTTGGCGTGCCCGGGCGCATGGTCTAAACAGGTTGTCCAGATTCTCTTAATGAGTAATGGGTGTTTTTTGGGAGTAACGTGCAATAAACAAATCAGAGTCTCATCTTCCATTCCCTTTAAGAAACATTTGCGCTCGTGCCATGATGGATTTGCTATTTACACGGCAGAATTTGGCAAGCGCAAAGACCGAACGCGTCTCAGGTGAAACGGAGCTGCTCGTGTGCGAGCAAATAGCTTTATTCTGATACATGTGATGACTATCCAAAAATTGTCATCTTACACGATACATGTGATGACTATCCGGGAAAAATCTGTATCAGTCAGCCTCTGTCGATCAGGAGTGGTAGTCATGCAGTGACATTTATCTCACATTTATTACAGATTCAGACAGTAAAAGCTAGTTATCTGGTTTGCCTTTTTACGGCCATTTAAAAGTAGTTGTATTGATTTCTGACATTTTCTTTGAAAAGCTGTTAAAAGCATGAAATTGACTCATGGAGCTTAAGTTTTTTTATGTAAAAGTGAACTACCATTGACAGGGGTTAAAGAAAGCAGAGTTAGTGATTCAACAGCTGAAAGGGATGATCTAGGTATTGAGAGAGAGAGAATGAGAATGAAAGGGGGAGATCATCAGTATCTTCTATCAGTGCCAGTGTCTTGGGACTCACCAGCAGAGAATTTAAATCAATAAGAGCAGTTTCTTCATGCACACAGAAGCGTCTACAATATCGAGTGGTTATTTGTATCAAATCTCTCAATGGGGAAAAAAAAAAAAACCCACCCCTCTCACATTTGTTCTCGAAAATCGAAACCTTCACAAGTCTTCATTTCTTGCTAACTGATATCTGAAAATATCGTCTCCAAATGTGGCCTTCCACCCACAGCGTCGTTTCACCAGCAGCTGTCAAAAGTTGATGTTGTAGTGCATTATGGGAACGAGGTAAAAAGCAGAGCTGATGTTTACAGAGTTAGTCGCTACGCTAGCTCAGTGACAGCTGCTGTCCCCTCGCTCGTTACCATGCGCTTATGATGCAAACTTAGTAATCCATCCTATTTCCACAATTTCCTGAAGGAAAAAAAAGAGACCATTTAAAATGACGAACAGCGAAACAAAAACCATAGCCGCAGCTCCATGTCAAGACTCTTCCATCATGACTTTTTTTCTTTTTTTAGTGAGGAAAGGTTGACACAGTGTGAGTGGCACCTGATGCCCGTAGAGTGTGTGTGTGTAAATGTGTGTGAGGGTGAAAAAAGGAGGCAGCGGTGGTTTTGCTACTGTCACAATTTCCTCGCAGTGGACAGATGATGAAAGTTAATACTCTATTCAAACTGCATTTTTAACTTACAAGGGGCATTAAACATCTGTCACTTATGTCTCTATGCTGTGATATTGACACTATACTTGAAATTATCCTCTGATTATACAATCTTCAGATGGCAAAATTAGCAGAAAATTGACATCTCGGTTATTCCAAACGTTGTTCAGCTTTTAAAGGTCATTGCTAGTTTCCATGATAGTGCCTTTGTTTGAATACGGTGACACGTGACAACGTGAGTGGGTTTTTGCAAAATGGCAACAAATCTTAAATAGTTGTTTCAATAAAAATGTAACTAAATATCTGTGATTTAACAACTAGGGAACGAACAGGAGAGCAGAATGAGGTGCCATCAATTAATTATATTTAACCCTATATTTATTTCTTTAAGAATAAGTGTTTTTTTATATCCAGCTGACATTTACCTTTGATAAATCTATGACTTAGTCTTAAGCTTCCCTTAGTGTTCAGAAGGGATGTGATTTAATTTTTTTCTTGCCACCACAGCTGATTGATCTGAAAGCCAATTGGCTGAACTTTGTCAAGCTCCACCCCTTTCCTTTTGCTAATCAGGTTAATGTTAAACATAAATCTTATTAAATTCCCTGGACTCAATTTTAATGGTTAAATTTAATTATAGTAATCAAAAAGCATGTCTCATTGAAATATAATGAAGTCTAATTAAAGACAACTCTTATACAATTGAAGAATTTTTGTTTAACAAAACTTTTTTTCTTTTGGATCCTGTGATTTTATTGTATTTATTTATTTATTTATTTTTTGGTAATCAGATGAAGGCATAAAACATAAATTTTTATTAAGGAGGTTTAATAATCATTTTTTAATACTATAATCATCAGTCAGTGAACATTCTACTGTACATAAACTGTAACTTCAATAACTTGGTTAAATGAAACTCTTTGATTGGTTGCTGTGAATACTTTGGTTTCTGTGTTTATAGTTCTTCTCAAATTAAGTGGTAAAATACTCATGATGAGAGATTGATTTCATGTGTTGATGTCATCATATAGTGAGACATCAGAGGCCAAAACACAGCGAGCGAGTCTTTTGCAGTTTAATATTCACAGAAACTCATATATATCATGATATATTGTGATGTACTGACCTACTTTTTATTCATTTATCCAAAAATTTACAAATTTCATGACATTCTACAGCAAGATCCACTTTAATGACTAGATTCGTTATAAGCCTGCAGATTTAAGGTGGTTCTGAAATGTTGTCTCTGCCTGAAGGGAGTGTGAATGAGCTGTGCTGAATTCATTTGAAAAGCATCAGGCTGCTCTGAGAGGGCTGATGGAAATAAAGGGTCCACTATTTTGTTGTTGTCATTTTCACAGGTAGAAATGAAGTGGAAAATAATGGTGTGACATTGGATAATCCTTCAAATTCAATCTAGTTTCCTCTTAAAACACTGTACAATCCTGGTGCCGTATTAGTTCTGTCAAGGGCCATCGCCTTTACTATACCATACATCCCCAGAGAGGGGAATTGTTTTGCAATCCCTTTTTCATGTTCGTTCTCACTCACCCTTCTGGCTACCAGTGAATAACACCAAGGGAATTTGATGCAATGACAGTAATTTTTTTTCTCTCCCTTCCTCTTTTCTATTTGTTTCATCTGGCACATTTGTACTTGTGGAGTGATGGAACGCTTCTGGTCTCTTTCAGTCTTCTCTCTTCGTCATTTGCCAACCCTACTTTTTTCCAGTCGTCAGCTTTTTTGACAGTTTTTTGAGTTTTTTTTTTCTTTGCACAGTGGGTTGATGGCAAGGCAAAGTTCAGGCGTGCAGAAAGGCAATATTAGCTGGAAATTGGAAAGAATTCATCCGTGCTGCTTCAGAATGAATTGAAACCTAGTCCCCTCTGCCGTATTGATTTCTTCTGCCTTTTTTTTTCTCTCTCACCCTTTTTCCTCAGACCCCCTCAACCTTCTACCCACCTTACCTCACCTCAAAAAAAAAAGAAAAAAAGTTTATCCCACCATGAGGTCACTGACACTATTGTAGTTTGGCCACTCATTGTCAGCAAAACACAATAAACAAACAAAACTCTGAACTATTTCAGTTATTTATATATGGCTTACCACAAAAATTCTGGGTTACAGTGAGACACTTCAAAAGGAAATGAACTATATGTCACTATTCAAATACTCACTGTTTCAGTAGTATAGCTACAAAATGTAAACTATGTTTTAACATGATTTTAGTGTGAAAAAATCGCTTGCCAACCTTTATTTTGAAAAGGAACGTCAAATTTTCCAATTTTGTTGCCATGATTATATAATGGTATTAACTCTAAAACCCTAAATGACAGTGAAAGTATTTAATTAAGTTTTATTTAACTTAATACTTTAGTTTTAATCCACAAGCTTTAGCTTAATACAACAAGTTTTATTGTTTTATTCTATACTGTGTATTATACATTATATAAATTTTTAATACAAAAATAATAAATATTGTATTTATTTATTAAATTATTTGATTGTGCTAATCAACATGGTGGTGTTTATCAAATTAAAAAGTTTTATAAAACTGTTTGTGTATATATATATATATATATACACACACCTACACACAATATTTGCTTGATTTATCAGTATTATTTCTATCAGTAGTAGTGTTTTCATGAAATTATAAAGTTTACATTTTTGCTTTAATTCCTCCAAAAAACATCCCTTCACTTGATTCACAGAATCATATAGGCTCACTTAGAGGTTTCTGGCCTCACCGCTGGTTTATCCCAGATGATGAAGTGCGAAGCGTCTGACCTTTGCTCCCTGACCAAAGGTTCAAGTGCAGCCAAAGTGTGATATATTGGGCTTATTTTAGGCCATGCTTTGACAGCAGAGGTGACCAGATGAAGGACACGTCTCTTCATTACAGTGGCTCTGCTGTTGTTGATTTCTCCTATTAGACTCCACCGTCTGCCTGATCCGCCGTGATGGAGAGGAGCGAAGCTGCATTTACCACTCATTCGCTTTCTCATTTCAGAGATAGAGAATTTCCCCACAGTACGGCAGATTGACGCTCCTCTTCAGAGGGCAAAAGATCATCTTTCTCGTCGCTCTCTCTCATATGAACATTTTCCTTCTCGCCCTGGCGTTCTGTCTCTCTTCTCACTCTGTGTTTGGATGAAAACGAAAAGCTATTAGCTTAATAGTTTAATGGGGTAGTTTAGGTACGCCGGCTCCTTCATGCTTCACCTGTGGCCTTGATTAAGCATTGTTTACCTGCGCCGAGTCTAACGCTGGCAGATTGGAGGCTGTCTCTGATGTCTAAATATAGCGCAGAAGTTCATGCGATGTCAGGCTGCGAGATGCTTCGTTCTCCTCAAATGTGCCATTTTGAAATGTTATGGCAGGTGACGGGCATATCTGAGTGTTTTAATAGTCTTTTCTGCAGATGGTTGAAACATGAAGAGCATTCAAGAAACTGCCTTCATGTCAAACCTGCAGAAAACTACCAGTCGTTCAGATAGCGTTGTGCTTTATTCTGCATCCTTTTTTTGAGACAAACAAATAAAGGTCATGTGAGTGATCTCTAAAGCCACAGGAAGATGATGTCTTCATGACTTTGACAGTGCTAACTCTTCACTAATGTTGAAGGCAGTTTTACACTAAAAAAATGTATAATACAAAAAAATTGGTAATTGGTAAAGCATCTTCTAAAATAAAATATTTGCAGATACTGTATTTGTGTTCAACTTCGGGCTTTTTTGACTTTCACTTTGACTTTTTATGTATGGATTTTATTATGAAATTTTTATTGATATGTGATTGTTATATAATGCTATTGTTCCAGAGTTTTCTTTTTGAAAATGTATAACTGTTCCTCATTTCTATAATTTCAACATTTTAAAAGTTATTGCATCAAGACACCAACAATTGTAAATAAAGAGCATTGTTGTGATAAAATGTCAAAATCTAATTTGATCATAAAAAAAACGATATGTAAATTCAGATAAAATGAAATTAGCCTTAGCAAGATGAAGTTTATTCCAGAAATGTTTAAAACATATTTTCCACCACTGAATGCAATGTATTATATGATGGAAATGTTGAAGCGTTGGTAATTTTCATGTTTATACACTCCAGGACATTGTTAGACAAATTATACTAATGATAATACACATTTTGAGTAATTTCTAAAAGTCATCAGGGTCAAAGGTACCCATGGTTAAAGAAACCTTCTGAAATCTGTTTCTTGTGTCTGAATATGAAGTTACATTTAAATGCCCTTCAAGAAGAAAGATGCTTTTTTCTTATATTTGTGGCATCATCCAGCAGGAGCTAACAGGGCTATGCTAACCTTTCAAACCTTTACCGCTGGATCTAAACCAAGATTAACTCCCAGTTGTTTCTGTGAACTCTGCTTGCTTACACTGTGGCCGATAAATGGTGTCTTTAGCGTGACCGTTCTTAACGCAGTCCTGCACAAGAGGAGCTGATGAATGGTATAATAATATCAACCGGCAGAGGAAGTACGCCTCTCTTCTCATGCTCTCTCACTCTCAGTATCATAAGATATGTGAATCAAGCTGGGCCGTTATTACAGGCTGAACAATGAAGCAATATTTCCCAATCAGCCAAAGCTGACAGTGTCTGGCTAACGATTTAGCTGCTGAGGTGTGATGCATCATGGGATATGCCGTGGTAGGGATTGGGTGGGGGGGGGATGTGGGGTTAAAAGATCTATGTAATTATAATTGGCATACAGCCGAGGAGGAATGAGAGAACGGAGACAGGGACACAAGAGGATACTGGGACAGGACAAATTTAGGGATGGAATAACATGGTTTAACCTTGATATTCTGACAAGACTTTACATATGTGTTTCAACTTTGCCACTTTGACTTTATGGGCCACTATTTCATTATTATTTTTATTGTTATATAATTGCTATGTAATGTTATTGTTCCAGAGCCAGACTTTCATACTTAAACTATCTCTCTCTCGCTCTCTCGCTCTCTCTCTCTCTCTCTCTCTATCTCTAATTAAAATAAACAATTAAAATTAAATAAAGAAATAAATAAGTACATCTAAATACATTATTAAAAAAACCTTTAAAACTGAAACTACAAATAGTATTTTTTCAGTATACAGTAGTATAGTATTTTAAATGATAATATAAAAAAATATACAACAACTACTACTACACATTGGGTTAAACATTATATATATATATATATATATATATATATATATATATATATATATATATATATATATATATAATATATTATTATTATTATTATTATTTTTCGTAAAACATTCTCCAAATGTTTTATTTACAAAAAAATAAATAAAATTACAGTATATCTACACTTTTTTTCTGAGCTTTTTGTATACTGGCAACTGCAAGAGTGCTTTGAAATCACAGCAAGGTCAGATCTCTGTTCATTCCACCAAAAACTCCATCATATTCACATTGTTATTGGCGACGCTGGGCTTTATGTGTGGATAGTGGTTACGACGAGCACTGCGGTCCGTGTCAGTATGAGATCTCTATAAAACTCTCATTTCTGTTGTTTTACTGAAAAAGAGATGACAATGGATCTGTGGCTTGTTCATGGCCCAGACATCCAGCCTGCCCTGGGCTTCAGCACTTGAACTGGACCCTTAAGCTTGAAACTGTTTGCTGGAGGGTTTGGAGATAAAATGACAGATTACAAGAAGCTCTCACAAAGGCTGTCTAGAGGATGGAGCTTTAGCATAAACTTTAGCGTAACTTGAACTTGAACAAAGCCAAGAGTTCGATGCTTTTATTTTTATGTAGTTAACATTATTGAAATAACAGTGGTAGTTTTCCTCCGTTGTTCGGTTATCAGAAGTTGGCAGGGCATTCAGAGGTTTTGGAAACCATACACACTGTGTATTTGACAGGCACATCAGAGCTGCAGACCTTTTTTTTAAACTCTATTTATTACATTATTTCTGCCCCAGTGGACGTGTCAAGTACATTCACATTCACTTCAGTCTGAGGACTGTTATTCATAATTCTTCATGCACTTTCGCTGTCAATGAATAGTCAGGGAGAAAGGGCCTCTGTTATGCCCTGGTGCATTGTGGGAAATACACATGCTGTTTGGTTGCCGTTTCATCAGCAATTCAGTTCATCGTGCCAGCCCCATGAAAATGTTTTTTTTGATTCAAGACATTGTGCGAATCCGTTTGTGTTTGTCAAGGTGAATGTGGAAGGGAGCTCATTGTTTGCACTGTGCAGTGCATTTGGCTTTCTCTCGTGATCTATTGTCTGCATTATTCATTGTATTCATTCAAGTGGGGAGCATAAACAATCACAGACAACATCAAAAGTCTCAAAACGGTCTTCCCGAAAGAATTACACATGTCAAGGACGTCTGGGGTCATTACCCTAAGATTGCAAGTTATGAACTAAATAAAAGCATTGAAGGAAATTTGTAAACTAAAAAAAAATACTGCAAAAACTAAAATTAATGATTTAAAATTGAAATTAAGTGTAATCTCAAAAATTTTCAACCTATCAAATGCCAGTATTCTCTTCGTTAATAAAAACTGAAAAAATAATGTAAAAAATTAAAAATACAATAAAAATTTAGACTAACTAAAAATAAAAATGCCCAAGCATGTTAGTTTTTGATAAAGAAAAAATACTGAATTGTAATTCACAGAAAATTATTTTAATTAGTCTAAATATAATTTGACTATTTATTTGTCTATTCTTTATGTATCTATATATAACTTCTTTTTTTCTTCTCTAAGAAAATGGACTAGACGTCCATCTCTTTTTGTGTTCCAGAAGGAAAGAAAAAAACCTTTCAGGGTTGTGACAGCATAAAGGTTTGATGACACAATTTTTAATTACTGGATGAACTATTTTGAACTCCGAGTGGGATAGAGAGCGTGAAAGAGATTCATTGACATGAATATATCCAAAAATGGCAGAGCCCATTTGCTTGTCTATTGATCTGAGGGAGAATACTAATGTGAAGCTTATGATTTGAGGTAGTGACGAAGAGCAGGTCCACTGTTAGTGATGAGGGTTAAAAGGCTGGGAGATGTCATGGAATAAAATTACTGCCTGTGATGTGATGATCAATACATTGACAAAGAAGATTACACCTCTAATTTAAAGAACATTTGCAATTAGAGGATCAGTACATCCAAAAATGAAAAATGTTATTGGCTCACCCTCATAAAATAACATATGTCTTGTGCGATATATTTCAAGTCTTTTGAAGCCATATGATGTTGTTTTGCAAGAAACAGGCTAAACACAAAACTGATCTGAATCATTTTTCATGAACAAATTGCTGTTTGGAGTCAGATTTCATCAGTGAATCATTTGTTCCTGTAAACAAAACTGACTTGAATCAATTGTTTGTGAATGAATGAGTTATTGTTTGGATTTTTTTTTAAATGAATGATTTGTTCCAAAACACAAAACTGATGTGAATCATTTGTTCATGAATTTTGAGTCTGAGTTTTAAATGTTTGATCCAGTTTATAAACGCTTATTAGTTTGTTCCTGAATCAGTTCTCAACTGATTTGCATAGTAGGGTTCATAGTAAATCAACCAGGACAGATCTTTGATCCACCGTATGTTTCTACCCTATGAGGTTTTCCTAAAACATCTGGAACCAGCCCAATATACTGTAGTCTCCGCAAAAGCCAGTAATATTCACTCAGTCTATAGTCTTTCTGTGAGTACTTTAATTGCAGATATATATGCAGTCCACCAAAGGTCTTGTTTTGTTCAGCCTGTCAAAATATAACAGTGAAACAAGAAAAAAACATATTTTATTTTGTAAGAAATAAAGTAATAGCACTCTATTTTTTCCTCTTTCCATTTCCCTCTCAAAGTATCAGTATTTTCCATAGAATAGTTGACAGAAGTATAGCAGCAAAAGCAATTTCATCTGGCTGGTGAAACGTGGGCTTGTCACGGTTTAGAATAGGACTGCAGAGATTGTAGTCGCACGTCTATTTATGACGTCCAACAGCCACAAGAGACGGTGAGAAATGGCGCATGCCCCCCACAGAAAAAGAGTGCTAGTTGGAGGTGTAAACGTTGGTGTAAAAGACTGTCAGATGTAGGAGTATCATTAATAATTAGAGACAGGAAGTTTGAAGGTGAGGGATGTTATAATTGAGTTTTGAACAGAATATGTGGCATGTAGTATTTGCGATGAGCTATGAAAGAGGTTTAAGGGCATTTTCAGAGACACCTTTTGTGCAGAATATAAAGAGATTGCACTTCAGCAGAGGCCTTCATGAACATGAATTTTCATAGTACTTGGGCTTTTTTTGACCTTACATAAATGCAGCTGCTGTGGGTTTTGTTTGTTACATATAATCAATTTTTGTTAAATTAGCTCAGAGCTGCTGCTGGACCCCTGAGAGCTGAATAGCTTCTTGTCTTTGGCTCTGAAGGCCACATCCACAGGAAACGGTGAAAAGAAAAGCAGCAGTATTTGTGTTTCAATGTAATTAAACAAGCTTAAAAGCTTGTTTCGTTCTTTCATGTTCCTCTATTCTCAACGGATCACATACTTTGGTGATCAACTGACGTGTTTGCTGCAACATTCTGCACAAAAGTTTATGATTTCACCACATCTGGCAATGGCGAGTGAATCCTTACTTCATTGCTAACATTTGAAAATTCTATATTTTTTGCCTTACAGGTCAGTATTAGATGGTATATAAGACTCCACCACATGGTAATTGCCAGGAAAAAAAAAATAATATCCATCCATCCATCCATCCATCTGGCTGAAATAAAATTAAATACATTCTAATTATGTAGTTATAAATAAAAATGTATTAAGTTATTATTAGATCATTAAATTGACAATTAGAATCATATATTCTTATGTTTTAATTCTAAATATCAATTTATTTTAAATTGCTTCTGTAGGTTTAAAAATTGCATGTGCATATAATAATAATAATAATAATAATTATAATTATAATTATAATTATTATTATTATTATTATTATTATTATTATTATTATTGAGAATAACAATTAAAATGTTAATTAAATGTAATAAAAAATATAGGACACATGGACTTTGATGGAAGGCATTTCTCATTTCCTCAATAAATATGATGTTTAGGTTGTTCTTAATAATATCACTTGAGCAGGAAGGAGTCTGCGACTCTGTCAGGTACAAGACAACACATTTGAACAGTGTTGGGCTTTTAATTGACTCAGAAGGATAAAGCCATAATTAACGACGAGAGACGAAGGGCGTTATGTGTGACCTAATTAGCAGAACTGTAAAAGTATCATATCACAGTGTCTTGAACGGGGTACCAGGGTCCTTTACCAACCAACTCGACAGAAATCTTCCTTATTACTTATAAAGCCCTGAATGGTTTAGTACCTCAGTATTTGAACGAGCTCTTGTTACATTATAGTCCTCCACATCCACTGCGTTTTCAAAACTCTGGCAATTTAATAATACCTAGAATATGAAAATCAACTGAGGGTGGCAGATCCTTTTCCTATTTTTTGCACATAAACTCTGGAATAACCTACCTACCATTGTTCGGGAGGCAGACACACTCTGTCAGTTTAAATCTAGATTAAAGACCAATCTCTTTAATCTGGTTTACACATAACACACTAATACGCTTCTAATATCTAAATCCGTTAAAGGATTTTTATGCTGCATTAGTTAGGTAAAACGAAACCGGGAACACTTCCCATAACACCCGATGTACTTGATACATCATTCGAAGAAT